>NC_038243.2:40866398-41141323 GCF_000004515.6 Glycine max | reverse complement strand
ATATATATATATATAGATAGATATAACACAGGTGATGATTAAGGAAAAAGAATAAGATGTCACTTGAGTTCTATCTAGTTAAATTTGGGGAACTTTCTTTGTAGAGAAGATAATGGATTATATGATTTGGGATGAATAGATAAATAGATAAATGTGGTCATGCGTCTCGTTGTGTTTTTTTTCCTCTAAACACTTGACATATTAATTTCAATCTAAATATTAGAGTACTTAAATTGGAATTGGGATATAAAATAATTTTAAAGATTAAAAGTGAGAAATTTAGTAGAAATTTGATAAAATCATAAAATATAAGATAAATTTTTTTAACGGTAAAGATTAAGGTTTGATGAGGAAATCAAAATAATAATAATATATATTAAAAAATAATTCAAAAATATATTACATAAGTACTAAACGAATAACAATAAATTAAAAACACATAATAATAATAATAATAATAATAATAATAATAATAAGTTACAATCTATTATTAATGTTCGGATATTTTGTCATACTTTTTATATTTTCAAGGACTAAATTTTATATTTTTATATATTTCAGGAACACATTTTTCAGCGGAGTCGGAAGACGAAAAGTAAAAAAAATAAATAACAAATATGTCTCTATGCTGGCAATTCACGTTGATGATCATTTCAGTGACAAATTTGTTCTTCTGTGCCACGTAGGCGATTAAGTTAACGACAAAATATATTTCTCGCACTTTTTACATTTTTAGGGACTAAATTTTGTATTTTCATCTTTCAAAAATACAGCGAATTACATATTGAGGGACAAAAGTGACTATTTACCCTACAATTAAATGTAAACAAATAATAAATATATAAAAATTTTAATTCATTAATTTTCTCATTAATGATCAAAGTTGCTTATTTTACTTTAGGAGATGTTTGATAAGGGAGAAATTTTCAATTTGCTAGGAATCTTTATTTCCTATTTAGTATCTATTTTAAAAAATAAGAATCTTGAAAAAGAAGATTTTCCAAAAATGTTTTGTGTGTGATTTTTCACGAAAACTTTCTTGGGAGATTACAATTTAGTTTTTCAGTTAAATTTTTCTTTTAGTAAAAAAATAATGTTACTGTTACTAGATTATTTAATGTGATAAATAATTAAAGTAATTTAAAAAAAATAGTATAAGTGTTTTATTTTCAAGAAACTTTCCCAAAAATGATTCATGATTCTTAATAATTCTTAGACATGAAAAAATTCATTTCCTACAAAACATCCTCTCACTGAAGTTAGAGGAGACAATTCCGACATTAAACGAAAATCTGCCTAAAAAATGTTTTTTCGATCAACAAAATATTTTTTATTTTTTTTCTCAGCAAACAACAGCAAATATATTAAAGAGGGTATAAGGAATACCCCAACCACATACAAGAGAATAAAAGCAAAACCATACAACCACTTTCAATTTTAAACAAGATATGTTTTATTGATAAGGCCTATTAAGAAAAATGTTAAAATAAGTTTTTACAGCCAACATTTGTAAATGTGTTAAACTAAATTAAGCAGTAATTTTAAATTATTTTTATTTAAATTTTAAAAATACTAAAAATAAAAGTTACACTAATACGTACTTATATAATTATATCATTTTAATTGTTTTTATGTATTTTATACAAATTACGGAAATTTAAAATAATATTTAAATAATATAAAAATTCAAAATTTATTACTTTATGAAATTAAAATAATTTTTTTATTATTTATATATAAAAATAAATTCACATAATTTTGATAAATTACATAAAATAATTTACATATTAATTTATGTAATTTTATTAATTTATATAATTGGTATATAAAAATTATTTAGTAAATAATTTTTATTGTTAAAATTAAAATATTAAAGTTTAAGTTTACTAAAAAAATTAAATATTAAAATTTTATTAATTTATGGAATTATAATAAAAATAATTTACATAATTTGTATAACTTACATATTAATTGATGTAATTATATTGATTTATATAATTAGAGTAAAAATAATTTGTACAAAATAATTTATGTATATAATTTATATATTATTTTTTGAAATTTAATTATAAATTGGTAAAATAAAAATAAAAATATGTAAACTATTTAAAAATAAAATATATAAAATGATATAAAATATAATAATTTTTTATATTAAATATTTTTTAATTTATATATTTTATATTTTAAAAAATTAATAAGTTTTAACTAATGATACATACAAATTAATATTAATAAAATTAAATAAATAAAATAAAGATCATAATAAATTATTATTTTATCTTTGAATTAAAAAATCGTAATTTCAATTGCTACTAAAATCTTTTTTATTTTTGTAGTCTAAATAGAAAAAAAGGACTATGAATTATTTTCACAGTCATTTATAACTCATTAGTTATAATAATTTTATTGATTTATAATTAAATAACATTATAGAAATCGCATATAACTATTAAACTAATAAGTAAATGAAAAACCTGTTGATAGTTCGTACACATGTAATAGTGGGTTAACACAAACAATTTACTATTTGTGAATTAAAGTAAAACATAATAGTAAATTAGTTGAGGTACACGTATTGTATAGAGTAATAGAGTAATTCTTTACCGAAAGGATTGGTTGGTCGTTAGGTCGATTTCAAGTGGTTACCTCAACTGAAACCAAGGTTACTGAACCCTCTTTGAATTGCACATAATCTCTAGTTAATAACATAGCACGACCAAACAAAAACACAAGCACAAGCCGAGGGACTAATACAGTAGCTAGTGACACTGACGTTGATGGGGACAGAGATATTGATATTGAGAGAGAGAGAGAGAGAGAATAGGTTTTTGATGAATAGGCTATGCTATATGTATGCTAGGGTCATATTTTACTAGTGCATATGAACATGACAAGGCTTGTTCCGTTGTGTTGTGTGGCAATAGAACAAAGCAAAGCAAAAAAAGACTTTGATGTGCTTTGAAAAGAAAGGTGTCCCTTGCTGCTGCAGCCACAAGCCGAAGTAAGCACCCATCACATTAGTGTCTTTCTTGTCAATTTAGAGAGAGACAGCCTAAGACCCTGCAACCCCCCCTGAATGGAGAGAGGGAGAGAGAGAGAAAAAAAATATAAGAGTTTTTTCTTCCTGTCTCTCACTCTCACACGTGTGAGTGAGGTGGGATTTGTTAAAAGAATAGAATAAATAGTAGTAATATAATGACAGCAACTGGTTAAATGAAGAATGCCAGGGTCATTATCTCAGTCTGGGTGCCTAACTACTTCAAAGTTCTCTCTCTTTCTCACACACTATTTCTCTCTCTTTTCTCATTGAACCAATGGTTTCATTAGTGTAAGTATCTGTTAAAAGGCTTCAACACTTGAACACTTTTGAAAGCAAAGCACTTCATCTGTTTTTACAACTCCTGCAAAAAAATCTGTCTTCTTTCTTCCCATTCAACTATCTGTCCTTTCAAACTTTGCATCTCAATGTTACTCCTCTTCATCATCACATAAAATATTCTTCTTCTTTTGCCACTTTGCAACACTTTGTAACATTTTTTTACTCATATCCATATACCCTTTTTCTTCTTCATCTTCTGTGAGAAAGATGTAGGCATGGCCAGCTAGTGTGATATACCCTTCTTCACTAAAGAACACAAATAGCCTCACTAGATACCCTTCTTCCTCCTACTCTTCTTCTCCTCCTTCAATGGGAATGGTCTATGCTGACATGGACTCTCTCTCTCTTTGTTCCAACTACGGTGTGGTTTCTTCTCATCAAGATAATTGCTATGTCTCCAACGGGGGCACAAACTGGGGTTTTCCCTTCATGAGGGAATGTCCCAACTTTGAGGATCACCCCAACAACAGTGATGATGTTGCTGAAGAGGGTAAAGGGTCTTATAGCAGTGGTGAAGACAGTGACAAAGTTAACCATAATGCTAATAACTTCAACGATGAGAACAGCCCTAATGAGAATTCTAATAGTGGCGGTTCCGGGCATTCCAAGCTTTGTGCTAGAGGGCATTGGAGACCAGCAGAAGATTCCAAGCTCAAGGAGCTTGTTGCTCTTTATGGCCCTCAGAACTGGAACCTCATAGCTGAGAAGTTAGAAGGAAGATCAGGTATGAAAAGTGAAAACTAGTGCAAAATGATAACACTTATCATAAATAGTCATATAGATATATATAATCTTATTCTTCATTTTTCTTAAGATTTTTTTTGTCATTAATTTTTATTTTTATCTTTGTTTTGATGAGATCTTATTAATTTGTGCTTTTAGGAAAGAGTTGTAGGCTGAGGTGGTTCAACCAGTTGGATCCAAGGATCAATAGGAGGGCATTCAGTGAGGAGGAGGAAGAGAGGCTAATGCAGGCACATAGGATTTATGGCAACAAATGGGCCATGATTGCAAGGCTTTTCCCAGGGAGAACAGATAATGCAGTGAAGAATCACTGGCATGTTATAATGGCCAGAAAGTACAGAGAACAGTCCAGTGCCTACAGGAGGAGGCTGAGCCAATCTTCTTCTGTTTACAGAAGAGTGGAGGAACTTAACACAACAACAACAACAAGCAGCACTCTTGTCTCAAGAAACACAGCCGCTGCAGAACAACAACCACCACCACCCTATTGTCTTAATCTTCCAAATAATGGAGGACTTGCCAACAACATTAACATGCCTAGTTCTCCATATGCTGCAACACCCTTCCATGGAGGAGTAGTGGCTGTTGCTCCTTCTAGTGGGGTTGAGTTTGGCTTATTAAATGGCTCACCCCACATGACTGCTGCCAAAGAAGCATTCTCAACCCCCAAGCTGGTCCCTCATATTGCCTTGTATCCTCAACAAACACCACTTGATTTCTTTTCAGGTGTGTGTCCAATGTCCATTTCAATCCTAGTTTTTTGTTTTCTCTACTTTCATGGTTCTTCTTGTTACAAGAAGTCTCATTCATTAATTAGCCTTCAACTCACTATTTCCAACTTTTCAAGCAAAGTACATATCTTACTTTTCATGTTTCCTCCATCTATCTTTTTGGTCTGCAACTGTGACTGATGCAGCCCTTTTTGGGAAACTTGGATATATACATAAAAAACCACATTTTTTTTCTTATGGCTTTAACACTGCTATGCTATTTGGACTTGTAGGTGTTAGAAGCAGCAATGACATGGTGGGAGAGTATTTTGGACAGAACGATCATCACCAACCATCATTTGGTTTCAACCCTCAATACCCCCAATATGTGATGCTAATGCAGCAGCACCAACAAAACAATCACAACTACGGATTCTCAAATTCCACAGCACAGATATTAGGCCACAGTGAAGCCTCACTATCATCAGTGGCAGCAGAACACAGAGATCATCAAAACGTGAGCAGTGATCAGTGCCCCCCAGATGCAACAACAACAATTCCACCTCCATTTATTGACTTCCTTGGAGTAGGAGCCACATGATCAAATCAAAGTTAGAACCGAACAAACAACAAAAAGCTGCAACCTTTTTCCCCCGGAAGCTCCTCAATATAGGTGTGGTCCAACATTTGCTGATAAGCCATTCGAGGTAAACAGAAAGGATAGTTGCTTCAGTTTGGTGATTGTGATCCCTTGCGTCACTTCCTGTTATTGAGAATCACACTTCACAACCTATGAATCTCTGTTGTGATTTCCTTTCTTTTATCATCACATGGGGACCCCCCCTTCAATAAAAAAATAATAATATAATTAAATTTGATTATTATTAAGTCTACATAACCCTTCTCTTCTATCTATTCATTTTCATGTTCTTTCTTTTTCTCAATTTTTTTTTGCTGCTTTCTATATTAATAAATAATAATTAAGAACCCCTTTGATTAAAAATTTGTCCACCAGCCAAATGAAGATTGAAACGGATCATTTGGATAATAAATGTGTCCAAGACATTCGTTTGTTATATACTTAGAATATATGGCTAAGAATAGGAAGGTACTAATTAAAACAATTTAGGAGACAGAAGGACTGAATAGGGTGATACGTGTAAGAAAGCTATGCAAGGACAAGAAATGTTGTAGTATATAGTGTATAATAATATAATAGTGTATAGTCCTTATTTTTAAGGTTGTAAAATATAAATGTGTGACTCCTGTTCATTGTTTCAATTCAAGTTAGGGTGGTTTGACTTTTCACTACAGAAAAGTGTTTTTTTTTTTTTTTTGTGAAACTGTTTTGGGGGAATGATGATGATGGAAAAATAGTAGAGTAGGGGTTGTGGAAATGGGAAACTGTTGGGAACATCCTTTTCTCGTGGGGCTGTGATGCAATAACTAAGGCACAATTTCAGCAACTGACCTCATCCATTTCTGCTTTCAAGATGGACCACTGTTCAGCATGCTTCCCCCCATCACCACAATAATCTCTTTGAAAAAATTCATGATACTCACATGATGGGATATGTGGCTGTTTATCACTGAATTCCTTTGGGGGAACTATGGATCCTAAGAAAGTAACTAGCTTGGTTGTTTGCAAAAGTATGATACATTCATATCTTAACTGTTTCAAAAAGATCATCATAAATATTAGTTTCAGTTAAATCTCACACTTAAGAAATATATGGCCAGTCAATGAATGGCTTTAAACAGCCGTTTGTCTTCAAAACTGTTTGACAAAAGTTGACTGTTACTTTTGTACAGGTAAATAGAGTAAGTTTTCACGTTTGAAAGATTTAGTTTGATTGGTTAAAATTATGTTACTGGGCAAGAAAAACGTGAGAAGAAATAAATAAGAAGAGATTAGAATAAAAAGCTTAGTGTTTTCTTTTTAAAATATATATTTTTTTATTATTAAATATATATATAGGGATATATGTATTTTTTTTAATATTTTACATTTGGGACAAAAAGAGATTTTGTCCAATCCTTATGGGCTTCCATTTGTGTTGTATCGTAATTTTTTTAAAATTAAACGTGAAACAAAAGTATTTGTTATGTACAGTATCATAATTTTTAACATATCAAGCGGGCTCTAAGAAGGTTAAGTAACATTTTTTATTGATTGAACTCTATTTATTTTTTTAGAATCTTTTTCAACTTTATTTAAAACTATAAAATTGAGAATGGAATTCATTAAACATAAAGTACTAGAGGATCTATAAAATTTTATAGCTTTATTTTGGGGTTAATTATACTCCAGCGTACATTTATTTTAGACCATAAATATTTTTTTAGTAAAAATAATGTTATTTGAGTCGGTAAAGATGATTATGAACGGTATTGAATGTAACGTTGCATCCCGAAACTTGTAATTCCATAAATTAATGGTTGAAACCAAATAGAGTTGGAAAACGTCACCGTCTCATTTTATTACAAAAGTGATAGTGATCGTTGATGTGTTTTGTTACGATGAGAGAAACATGAATGTTGTGTTGAGACCCTACCATTACTTGCTCTGCCAAGTAACATTTGACATAAACCACTGTTGATTGCTCATGCCAAGTTAGTCTCAAGTGTGTGTGTTTGTTTACCGTAGAGAGTGAGAGCCGATATGGATGTAGGGCCATAGGCTGTCGTCGTAGCATGAGAGCCTAAGGTGGTGCCCCACGCGATCCAATTTTTTGGGAAGGAACAAGCCCACTTTGGGTGCAAAGAAGCCCAATCTGATTGTGGTCATTAATGCCAATGTCCCTCTGGGGATATGCTAGGTGCACCCAGAAATATTGCTGGTGCACCCAGCAATTCAATGAAAGGTCAATTTTGCCCTTCATTTAAAAAAATAAAAAGCATTTTTTTTCCTCTTTCAGAAGCATTCTCTCTTTTCACTGAGTCTCTTCCGCAAAAGCTTCTTCTCTTCTCTCTTCCCCGACAAGCTTCTTCTCCGCGAGCTTCTCCGACAGTCCTTGGACCCATTTGCTTTTGAGGTAGGTGGCCTTCTTCTTAACTTTGGTTTTGTTATGCACTACATTAGGGTAGGTTAGTGTAACGTTAGGTTAGTGGAACCTTAGGGTAGAAGACGGAACCTTAGGGTAGAAGACGGAACATTAGGGTAGAAGACGCCAAAAAAAATGGCAGCTTGGTGACGGTGGCGGCTTCCGGAAGACCCGTTAGGGGTTCTTCCGGAACTTCCGGAAGAAGGTCTTCCAGAAGATTTCCGGAAGAGTAGTTGTTCCGGAACCACTGAAACGTCTTTCGGAAGTACTGGTCTTTCGGAAAGTTCCCGGAACACCTATTCTGGAAAGTTTCCGGAAGAAGTGGTTCTTCCGGAAACATTCCGGAAGAAGGGTTCTTCCGGATGACCTTTCAGTGGTTCCGGAAGCACTTTCCGGAAGAGCCCTTCTTCCGGAATGTTTCCAGAAGAACCACTTCTTCCGGAAGTTTTTTTTTTTTTTTAAATATTGTTTTTGTTAATTAAGTTTGTTATTTTTGTTAATTATTTCAGTTTTATTTTTTATATCATTTTAATTGAGTATTTTACTAATTATTTAATTTTAAATTACTTATGTATTTTTTATAAATGAAGTAGTTAATTTTATAAATAAAGTTGTGTATGTTTGGAATTTTTTTTCCCATTTTTGTTTTATTGTTATATATAATTTAAGTTGTGTATGTTTACTAATTATATATTTTGAAATTAGTTGTGTTATTTTTGTATATAAATAAACTTTTTTATTTTATTATAAATAAAGTTGTTTATTTTATTATAAATGAAGTATTTTTTTTATAAATGAAGTTGTTTAATTTTTTTTTAAAATTAAGTTGTGTATGTTTAATAATTAATTATTTTATTATAAATAAAGTTGTCTATTCCGGAAGCACTTTCCCGAATAGGTGTTCCGGGAACTTTCCGGAAGACCAGTACTTTCGGAAGACGTTTCAGTGGTTCCGGAACAACTACTCTTCCGGAAATCTTCCAGAAGACCTTTTTCCGGAAGTTCCGGAAGAACCCCTAACGGGTCTTCCGGAAGCCGCCACCGTCACCAAGCTGCCATTTTTTCCGGCGTCTTCTACCCTAAGGTTCCGTCTTCTACCCTAAAGTTCCACTAACCTAACGTTATACTAACCTACCCTAATGTAGTGCATAACAAAACCAAAGCTAAGAAGAATGCCACCTACCTTGAATGCAAATGGGTCCAAGGGCTGCCGGAGAAGCTCGCGGAGAAGAAGCTCGTCGGGGAAGAGAGAAGAGAAGAAGCTTTTGCGGAAGAGACTCAGTGAAAAGAGAGAATGCTTCCGAAAGAGGGAAAAAATGCTTTTTATTTTTTTAAATGAAGGGCAAAATTGACATTTCAATGAATTGCTGGGTGCACCAGCAATATTACTGGGTGTACCTAGCATATCCCTTCATTGTAGGTTACAACTTACAAGCCTAGTGGACTAGACTTTGGCCCACTTTTTTTTTCTTTTTTAATTATTTTACAATCGTATTACCTCTACCATATTGATTTTCACTCTGGATGCTCAATGTGGTGTTGAATATCATTGATTCTAAAATAAATAAAAATAAAATTAATTAAACGTTTAGAGCTTTTCTACCATGTTCCAGCATTATGGAACTCTTATATTAACAAAGGTAATGAGTGGCAACCACTATTAAAAATCACGACCTCTTATTGTTTTTTTACAGCCACGACCTCTTATTGTTGAAGTATAATAAGGTTTTGATGAAATAATTCAAAGGATAAAATCCTTATCTCTTATTAGAAACATGTGTAAGACTTCTAAATTCAACTATGATTGGCTTATTAGGGAATTTGTGAAATCTAAAATTAAATCAATATTTTTTAATAAAATTGATTTTCAAATGTTGTTACAACTAAAAGCTATTAGAATTAAACACCATTTTGAAAATCAAATGTTTTCAAAAGATTGGTTCATGAAAATAATTTTGAAACATAAAATCAAAATAAATTTTTTCCAGATTAAGAAAAATGTTTTTGGAATAATCTCAGCAGTCAAATATCGACAAATCTATTTTATAAAATATAAAATTAAGCTTGATTAAGTTTTCTTTGATAGTATTTATGGAAAGCTAGCTAGTTTTGGGGTGATATAAAATGTGACTATCAATTACTAACTCCACTAATCATTTGAATATAAAATTATTTTATTATTTAATAAGTCAAATATTGCACGACTTCTGAAAATTATTAAATAAGATGGAAAACATTATTAAAATAAAAATTTAGGATTAATTAAGTTTTTATCAACTTTTTCAAATTCTAATTTTCAGTTCTCTAATTTTTTTTTGACAACTTTTAGTCCTCTATTAGTTTTATGTTCACATTTTTAGTCCCTAAAAAAAATTTATCCATTTTTAGTTCTCCGATTATTTTTATCATTTAAAATTAGTTATTGCTTAGCCCATTTTTAGTCCCCCGTATTAGTGGCGAATCCAAGACCCTAAGTTAGTGGGTGTAAATTATAAAAACTAAATTCAGTGGGTTCAATTATATAAATATAAATAAAATATAAAAATATAAAATTTTATTTACAAATTTAATGAATTTTAAAAAATGAGGGGGTGCAAGTGCATACCCTCAAAGTAATATAGGTCCGCTACTGCCTCGTATATTTTATGTTTGGGACCAATTTTGTGCAACAAAATTAAATGAGGGACTAAAATTGAGCAAATAATTTGAGAAAGACTAAAAATATTGACAAAAAATTATTGGAGAATTAAAATTTGTCAAAAAATATTATGAATTAAAATTAGGATATGAAAAAGTTGAGGGACTAAAAACTCAATTAACCCAAATTCTTACATTTATAATATGACAAAATTAAGCGAAAATGTGTCATACATTGACAACATAAAATTATTTTATACTGACAACTATATAAATTATCATGTATAATGAGTTTGTTGACTTTTACTATAACTATCTTAAAAGTCATATCAATCTTGATTTATGATTTATTGATAGTGTAAAATAATTTTATATTATTAGTACATGACCATTAAAATCTAAAATTAAATCCTTTTTCTCATGAAATTGATAAAATGCAATTCCAAATAGAGAAAATAGGTAGTGCATTGATAGTGTAAAAAAAATTTGCATCGTCATCTAATTACAACTCATCATGTATGATATGTTTGTTGACTTTTACGATAATCACCTTAAAAGTCATAACAACCATTATTTGTGATTGATTGACAGTAGGGGTGAAAATAGGCTTGAATACTCATCTGAGACCTGCTGCCTAGCCTTGCTTGTTTACTAAAAAGGCTAGACTTAAACTTTTTAAAAAGCCTTTTAATTTAAAAGGTAAGGCTTTAAGCTTTAAAAAGACCTATTAAGCTTAATAGAATAGCCTATTTATACAATGATATACATAATATTTTAGATTTTATATATTACATATTACATAAATATAATATATATATATATATATATATATATATATATATATATAATATTTATATTTAATATATATAATTATTAATATTAATAATAAGTTTTATAATAAAAATAATGTATGTTGTAACATTGTGGATATGCGCGTGTGTGTGTGATTAAGATAGATGTGAACCTTTTATCCATATGAATTCTTTTATGTTTAGAAAATAAATTTTTTATGTAATTCCACATTTTCATGTATTTTATTATATAAATATGTATATTGAAGTAGAGGATATCATAATCAATGTTATACTTAGACCTTATTAGGTCATAACTAATGATTAGTATTACATTGTTTATTAATTAGGCCTTCGGCTAGCCATCTATCATATTGTTTTTTTTAGGTTGACTTGACTTGACCATTTTTCAATCTAACCTTCACACAGTTACATCTTTATGACTTATTAGACTTAATAGGTTTTTTTAATAAACCCAATAAGCCTAGCCTATTAATTATCTAAATATACTTTTTTTAAAAACTGTATCCAAGCCTAGCCTACTAATTAACTAAATATTCTTTTTTTACAAGTCCAAGACTAATCCTTTAATGAAATGTACCAGATTTTAAAGAGACTAAGTCATGGACCTTTCTAAACAATTTGTCCTATTCTCACCCCTAACACTAGGAGTAATATATTTCACAATGAATTTAGTGGCATGTAGATCCATAATTTTATTTTCAAGTGAGAACAGAAAAATAGTTTAAAATTTCTCAAACGAAATTAATATAAACTTTATTAAGATGGTATTAGCTTTGGAAACAATAAAAATTAAAAGGATAAAAAAGATAAAAATAAATTAATACGTATATTTATCTAATTATTTTCTCTTTTTTCTTTATAACTTTTTGCAGTCATCGTTTTGTAAAAAAATTAACTTATGGGAGGAAAAAAATTTCTTTAATATTCAAGTAAAAATATTTAATATATTCACGAACTATATACGTGAATCATGGGAGGGTTATTAAATTGATATATATATATATTTAAAGATTAAATAATTTATTTAAAATTATAGTTAACATTAAAAATTAAAAAATAAATTCTTATAAATATTTATCAATTTATCTGAATTTTTATATATTGTATTAATATATATTTAATTTTTCATTATTAAATATATCTTAAAAACCTTTTTAATCAATAATAGGAATAAAATAATAAAATTTTTAATATATATATATATATATATATATATATATATATATATATATATATATTTAACAACTTTAATCATTCAAATCTGCTTGTGTTTAATAATTTAATGAATAATTTTTTATTATATGTGTTTAACAAAATTTAATGGCTCCTTTTCTTTTTTGATGGATTTGGTTTTTTACCGAACACTCATACCAACAAGATATTTGTCGGTAAAATCCATTGGTAATGTTAACTTTTCCAACAAATATATATCCGTCGGAAATTTTTTGTCACAGATCAACATTTAAAAATTCTATTGAAAATTCGTCAGAAATTTCTGTCAAAAGAAGTTCATTTTCCCGGCAGACCACAATCCGTTGAAAAATTCCAGATCCATTGGAAATCAAACATTTCTTGTAGTGGTGGGTCAGGATCAAGCCTACCAAAACCTGATTCGGCCTATTTGCACCGCTAATTGACAATGTCCATCACCATTAATCTCTTCCAAATATGGGATGAAGAATATAAAACAATATTTTTTTAGCAATTTTTAATATATTTTATTGTTTGTTAAAATTTAATAAAAATAACAAATTTGATTTTCAAATTCTGTAGCAACTTTAAACTATTAAAATTAAACACCATTTTGAAAATCAAATGTTTTCAAAATATTGGCTCATGAAAATAATTTCGAAACATAAAATCAAAATAAAGTTTTTCCAAATAAAGAAAAAATGTTTTTGAAATCATCTTCAGCAGTTAAACATCAATAAATCTATTTTATAAAATATAAAATTAAACTTCATTAAGTTCTCTTTAATAATATTTATGGGAATCTAGCAAGTTTTGGGGTGATATAGAATGTGACAATCAATTGCTAACTTCACTAATTGTTAACAACCAGGCTCATATGCAACCCACCCCCACAAGACCAGCTCGAATCACGACGACGCCATCACACTTGCACGACTACTACGTAGATGGATTACCTAGGTCACCTTGAGGGCAAATGTTTTCCAAGAAGGAGGTAATGATGAGAATCCTGAAACTGATCAAATACAGGCTAAAGGCCCAAGTGGAGAAGGATGAAGGCCCAAGTGGAGAAGGATGAAGGTCCAGAGGCAATGACACTATCAAGACTATTAATTGTTGCTGAAGGCCCAGATTAATTTGAAGGCCCATAATAAATATGTTCTATTTTGTTTTTATTTTATTTATAATTTTTTTGACCCAAACTGTTTTGAAGACCCATGTCTATTTTTATCTTTTTGTTCATATACACTATAAGTATTGATTTTTGTTTTCAATAAATTTTTTTTGGCATTTTTCATAAAATTGGGTGAGAGTTTCTCTCTAGGTTCCTTGTTGAACCAATTATCAGACTTATCAAGGTAATCCTTGTGGCGTCTACCCTGACTTATCTTCCTTCACTGGAAGTGGCGTCATCCAAAAACTCTACAGCCTCTATCAAGCGATCCGCTTCTAGTCAGGTTCACATCTACGTGTGAGTTACTAGATTAAGCACGTGTTCAAGTTAGTTAGGAATAATGGATTCTGTTAGGCGGTTACATGGCAAACCATTAGCTACAAATATTGAGATATCTTGTAATAAGGCATGCATGTAAGAAAGCTTTAGCCACTAGTAAAGGAGTTCCTCCCTTCCTTGAATAAGGGTGAATTCAGTCACGTTTACGTCCACATCCATTCATGCGCATTCTCCCCTTTATCCCTTTCCCCTCCACCGGGACTCATAGTAAACTCTCCGTGCTCCGTCGTGATCCCTAACAACTGGTCCGACCTGCCGCTGTCAGCATCGCCATGGCTGACCACGGGACCAGAAAGACAACCACTGATCGCCTTGAAGAAGCTATTGGCCGCCTCACCAATAGCCAAGTCTCTCTCACAGACCTTTCTGGCAAAGTCAATTCAATCCTAGATCACCTTCGCCTTCACGATTCCGGCCACAATGCTACCAACACCGCGAATCACCAGAGTCATCAACGAAATACCGTTAAGCTTGATATACCAAGGTTTGATGGTTGTGACCCCTTGGGATGGATCTTTAAGATCACATAACTTTTCCAGTTCCAGAACACGCCAGAAGAAGAACGAATCATTGTTGCTTCATTGTACCTTGACGGTGCAGCCTTGAGTTGGTACCAGTGGATGTTCAACAATGGCTTTATCACTTCATGGAACGGTTTTCTCCAAGCTCTCGAGTCGCGATTTGCTCCAATGTTTTACGACAATCCAAAGGGAGCTTTGTTCAAGCTGACGCAAAGAGGAACAGTGAACGAATACCTAACCGAAATCGAACGTCTTGCAAACCGCGTGGTAGGCCTTCCACCTCCATTTCTCTTAAGTTGTTTTATCTCTGGTTTGTGCCTAGACGTTCATCGCGAAGTGATGGCGCTTCAAACAATCTCGCTTTTGCAAGCTACTACCATTGCTAAGCTTCAGGAAGATAAGCTACGAGATAGAGCAACTTCAAATTCACGAAACTCCTACCAACCTAAGCCTTTACCTAGCCACATCCCTAACTCAACTATGAAAGCTAAGCCACCCTATGTGCAACGAACTCCAGCTGAAATGGCTTTCCGACGAGAAAAAGGATTATGCTACAATTGCGATGAGAAATGGAATGCTAATCATCAATGCAAAGGACGAGTAATGTTTCTCATCGCTGATGAGCAATCACCAGACCCTGATGCAAGTACACCAGAATTCAAAGAGGAGCAACTCGCACTTGCTAGCGATCACACTGAGTCACCTTCAGACACAAGTTGCTCGCACATCAGCCTCCATGCACTATCAGGTTTGCCTTCATCAGAAACCTTCAGGATATATGGCACTATTAAGAATGTCCGGCTAACCATCCTAGTTGATAGTGGGAGTACCCACAACTTTCTTCAACCATGAATAGCTCAGTTCCTCAAACTCCCAATCCAAGCAACTCATCCCATGCAGGTACCCATGCAGGTACTTGTCGAAAATGGTTCTACGTTAGCTTGCAATCAGGTTTGCCTCGAAACTTTGGTCACTTAGGCCAGGACATTTCGTTGACTACGGATGTAACGATTGGGCCTGAACCAACCTCAACGGCCCAATAAAACGCCTCATCCAGATGGGTTCAACCTCGACGTTTTATCAGTTTAGCGTCCTACCGGAAAATCGACCCGAGCCAACCACGACCCAACACCCCATCCTTTCCATTCAGCATCTTCTTCTCAAATACGATCATCTATTTCAGACCCCCTCGCAGCTACCACCACCACGCCAGGTGGTACATCGCATTACTCTCGCTCTGTCCACAGCCCTATCGCTACCCGCATTTCCAAAAGAACGAAATCAAGAGACAGGTTTCTGATCTCCTCTCCGCCGGACTCATACGACCTAGTACCAGCCCGTATTCGTCGCTGGTGCTCTTAGTAAAGAAGAAAGATGGCATGCAGAGACTATGCGTCGACTACAGGGCACTCAATGTAGTCACAGTTCATGATCATTTCCCCATTCCGACGATCGATGAACTGCTAGACGAACTGGGCCATGCCTCCTGGTTTTCCAAGTTGGATCTCCGGCAAGGGTTCCACCAAATCCTGATGAATGATGCTGACGTCGAGAAAACAACTTTTAGGACGCATAACGAACACTATGAATACTTAGTGATGCCTTTCGGGCTTAGTAATGCCCCATCAACATTTTAGTCTACATCAGCTCCCTGTCATCCCATATTTGGCATTTGGAAGCCATCTTTCAAACTCTGCAGCAAGGTGAGTTTTATCTTAAACAATCTAAATGCTTATTTGCGCAGGAGAATATCGAATACCTTGGACACATCGTCTCCGGTAAGGGAGTTACCCCTGAACCTTCAAAGATTCAGGCCATGGTGAGATGGCCAAACCCGATGACGGTCAAGGAATTATGCGTTTTCCTAGGTCTCACAAGGTTCTATAGAAAATTCATTAAGGGATATGCCGCCATTGCAGCCCCCCTCACGAGCTTACTATGTAAAGATGCCTTCACATGGACGTTTGAATCTCAGATAGCTTTTGACCAACTCAAGTCTGCCATGACTAACACTCCCGTGCTAGCTCTACCAAATTTCTCAGAACCCTTCGTGATCGAAACCAATGCCTCCGGGACGGCCATTGGTGCAGTGCTTATGCAAAACAAACACCCTCTGGCATACTTCAGTAAGGGCCTTGGTCCTTGACTAGTCCATGCCTCCACTTATATTTGAGAACTTCATGCCATCGTTGCGGTAGTGCGAAAATGGAGGCAATATCTCTTGGGACGATCGTTCACTATTCTCACTGACCACAAGAGCCTCCGCGAGTTGATGACACAAGTAATCCAGACCCGAGCAGCATTATTACCTCTCCAAGTTATTAGGGTATGATTATTCTATCCAGTACAAGGCCGACGCAATCAACGTGGTGGCAGACGCACTTTCACGGGCTCCAGAACCAACAGGGCAACTGCTTATTCTCTCAGTTCCTCAACTAGATTTTCTCAATGATATAAGAAAATCATTGGAGGTTACGTTGGAGTTTCAACAGCTCAAGAATTCGATTCAATCTAACCCAGCAAATCACCCCAATTATACACTCTGCAACGACTTGATCCTGTTTAAAGGAAGGATATGGTTGAACAATGATAATTCGTGCATTCCCATCCTGTTAACTGAGTACCATGCAACACCACTAGGTGGCCATCTCGGCTTGGCCAAGACCACCCATCGTATCGAATCCAGCTTCTTCTGGATGAACCTAAAACAAGATGTTCGACGCTTCATCAAGGAATGCTCCATATTCCAGCAAAATAAGAACTCGACGAGGCGCCCGGCAAGCCTTCTGTAACCATTACCGATACCGGCAGGGGTGTGGGAAGACCTATCTATGGACTTCATCACACACCTACCCCTCTCCAATGGCTTCACGGTTATATTTGCCGTGGTCGATCGATATTCCAAGGGAGTACACCTAGGAGCTTTGCCTACTGGCTTCACCGTGTTCAAGGTCGCAAGCTTATTCTTGGATATCGTATGTAAGTTACATGGGTTCCCTAAGAGCATAGTGTCTGACCGCGATCCAATCTTCTTGAGCAAGTTTTAGCGTGAATTATTCTGACTATGCGGTATGCGGTTACGATTGAGCACCGCCTATCACCCTCAATCGGATGGGCAAACAGAGGTGATGAACCGCATCCTTGAACAGTACCTCCACTGCTTTGTTCACTCTCAGCCGGCGGCGTGGTTCAGCTACTTAGCCCTTGCAGAGTGGAGCTACAACACCTCCTTACATTCTAGCTCTGGGTTAACGCCATTTGAGATCATCTATGGCAAGCCACCTCCAGCTGTACTTGATTATGTTGCTGGCGCGACCAACAATGAGGCTACCCAGTCCTTGCTCACGTCCCGCCAGGCACTACATTCTAAGCTCCAAAAGAGGTTGCAAAAAGCCCAGGACACAATGAAGCGTTATACTGATCCCAAACGCGACGATGTCTCCTTCGAAATAGGGCAATGGGTTTATGTAAAACTACGGCCAGGCCGTCAAAGCTCCGTCGTCGGACGCCACCACTCCAAGCTCTCCAAATGCTTCTTCGGCCCCTTCCAGATCGAGGAGCGTATCGGTGCAGTGGCATATCAGCTCCGTCTTCCACCTGAGTCCCAAATCCACCCTGTATTCCATTGTTCTCTTCTCCGAGCTCATCACGGACCTCAACCACCAGCAAAGGAAAGTTGGCCCTTACAGACTCTAGATCAGAAACCTCTACAGAAGCCCCTATGTTTTCTCAACACCAAACTCGATGAGTCAATGACTCCACCCACTTAGTTAGTCCTTACACAGTGGGTAGGCGAGCCACCAGAAGACACGTCATGGGAGCCTTGGCTCGACCTGTGTAAGACCTACCACCTTGAGGACAAGGTGGATTTGGGAGAGGGAGGTATTGTTAACAACCAGGCTCAGACGCAACCCGCCCCCACAAGACCAGCTCGAATCAGGACAACGCCATCACACTTGTACGACTACTACGTAGATGGATTACCTGGGTCACCATGATAGCTTCAGATGTAACAAAGCCAAGTAGGGCACGTGTGAGTTACTAGATTAAGCACGTGCTCGAGTTAGTTAGGAATAACGGATTCTGTTAGGCAGTTACATGGCAAACCATTAGCTATAAATACCGAGATATCTTGTAATAAGGCATGCATGTAAGAAAGCTTTAGCCACTAGTAAAGGAGTTCCTCCCTTCCTCGAATAAGGGTGAATTCAGTCACGTTTACGTCCACATCCATTCATGCGCATTCTCCCCTTTATCCCTTTCCCCCCACCGTGACTCATAATAAACTCTCCGCGCTTCGTCATGAACCCTAACACTAATCGATTATCCCGCAGTATAATCAATTACTTTTCGTTGTAATTGATTAACCACAGTGATAAATTTACTTATAATCGATTACTTCTTCAGTTAATCAAATATTATCAAGCCAGATACAAAAATCTAGAATTTTATCAACCACTACACTAATTTAAATCTTTTATAAATCTTATCTAATTTCAAAATTAATTAAGAAGATTCTCAATCTTATCTTTTTCAAGTTACCTTAATTCAAATTATATAATAAAAGGAAAAGGTTTTAAGCTTTCTAAACTCATGAATTAGGAAAATAAATTAGAAGTGGTCAAATACTTTCTTGAGGCTTTTCGGTTGAATTAAATAATGTGCTTCAAGTTATGATTATTCATATTGTTCATTGCTCTGTTTTTTTTTTTCCTTATGAGTGACAAGGGAGGTATCCCCTTTAGTTTTATAGGGTGTGGAATCCCTAAGTTACTCAGGGTGTATTATCCTTGTGGTTTTTTTAGGGTTTGGTATCCTTGGTGTACTATAGTAATTTAAAATGAGGCATCTGGCTAGGTAGAGTTTTCAAGTTGAAATCTTTATTGGTTTTAGATCATTTTTGAAAAGATTCCACACCCTCATGGGTTTAGACTTAAAACAAAAACGAATAACTTATAGGTGTACTTTATTGGTTTTAGATCATCGAAAATTACACTGAAATATTTCCTATTATTATTTTATGTAAATATTCACATATTTAATCTTACATTTAAGAATTGATTATAGGTCCAGCAATAATTAAGTTCATGCAACATTTATGTTAGAAAAAAATCATTTTGAGTGTTATTATTAACTTAATTTTAAAATAAAATATTTAAACATTTATTATTTCACTTCAACCAAAAATGTAATTTAAGAAAATATACTCCTATTTCTAAACCCTAAACCCACTCTATATATTTAAAATCAATTTTACAAATAATAGGATTATATTTTCTTTTTTTTAATATATTTTATTGTTGGTTAAAATTTAATAAAAATAACAAAACTTGACCGACAACTTCCTATCGGATTAAATAAGGGTTCTATAAAAAGCAATATTTTAACATATCAATTAAATGTGTTTACAAGTAAAAAACGTAATAAAATTTAAGGACACAACGTTTGTGGTTGCCTGTTGTTTTCCTTAAATTCAGAGCAATTAAATTCATATCTACTTTGTTAATGTGCGTATCTGCTGTAAGTAAATACGAGTAAAATACATTAATGTTACATATAATTGCTTAACTGTATTAGTTCACTACAATTCTCACAGAATTAACACTATTTATCGTCACCCACGTGATTGCCTTGGGTGCTATATATGACGGTAATAGTTATGCACCTAATTTTGGTGCTTCCAAATTGTATTTAATAACCGTTACTAAAGATCTGTTATGCATATTAAACTCTGACAACTGAGACAATTTATGTCACCCTGATTATGAAAGCTTAATTTGTCTACAGAAAGCTTTTACAAACACAACAGTAAATTATAAAAGAATACAGTGTATATTTTATTGACAGCAATAAATATTTGTGAAGATTTTGCATTTATTATTATAACACGCTTTGAACAATAAAATTAATGTTCCACTTTAAATCGATTTGACGGTTCGTTCTTGATATATGAATTGTTGTCCACAAAAGTATACTTTAGACTAACAAAACAGATCAACAAGTTTACAGATTAAAAAGAAAAGATCAACAATTTTGATTGTTATGCATTAAAATCATATACTAATATTCAATAAAATAAATTATCGTTAGTTAATATAAGTAAATAATTATGTACTTTATTACACTGATTCTGACTTTAATTTAAAATTTATTTTATGATACTAAATAAATATTGCCAGTCCAGTCAGATGTAGATGTAGATGTAGGGTAGTAAGGTTTGATTATTTATTTGCATGAGCAAATAAAATCGCTCAAAATATTGCATAATTTTATAGTAGAGGAGGCAAACTAAAGCCCCACACAGTTAATATATAAAGACAACTGAATTCCTTTAAACCCATTAAATAGTAAGAACAGTTCAACATATATTTACTACTCAACAAACTTTTACGACAAAGATCTTTTTTAAATAATTTATTAAAATCATAAAATTTTTATTTGAGGTTTAGGAAGCTCTCTAAGTTGCATAATTATTTATTGATTTTTAATAATTAATTATATTTAGTATATATTTTTAATTTATAACTAAAATATTCCATTTAATATTTGTTAAGTTGACATTATTGATTTTAAGTAAATATAATATTTTAATAATTTTAATTTTATAAATTTATGCATGCTAAAACAATAGGACTTGTTGACGATGCTGTATGAGTAATATAAGTGTTATAAGTACTCCCCGATCTTAATTTTAGAGACCTTTGGCATGACTAGAGTCAAGTTGAGATATTATTAGCATATTATTATTTTTTTGTTACATCATTAATTAGCTCATTATTTTTTTAGTATAAATATTTTAAAAATAACTAAAACATTAACATTAATAAATATTCGTATTTAAAATATCGTCCCAAAATGTATATTAAAATATTTTTACTCACATAAAAGTGCCTTTATATAAACCCAAAATAATTAAAAAGGGAGAGAAAATGGTAAAACTCAATGGAAATAATTGAAATACTTGTTTGGCAACTACAAATGCTAAAATATGTGGCTGCTGGTAGAATTAGTTTTACAAACCATAATTTTGCTTAAATACACTACTAGAGAGACATGCATGCTACAATTAATTAAGTTGATATTTGATTCATGTGAATGAAAGTTTAAAATGCTTAGATTCTTAATTAAACTGGAAAAAAAAACTTAATGGTATTAGATAAACTCATCATCACAATTAGAGTTTGAGTTTTATATGTGTTTTCTGGTAATGGGATTCTCAAATATATACAGTAATTAATATTAACTGTATAATAAATTATCATAATTTACAAGGTAATACGTACGTAGTTTGTTGTTTTATTTATTTCAAATTTGCTTTGACATGTTTTTTAAAAAGAAAAAGACAATTTTATTATTGGTGGTAAATATTGTAAAAAAAAAAGAAGAAGCATACTAACCTTGAGAGCAATCATCTCATGTGGGTTATTAAAACAGATCAAAGCATCATAATAGGAAGAAGCAAAATTGTTTTAGAAAAGTTTTGCTCTGGCTAACGTCATCGAAACATAGCCTACTGGTCTTTCACTAAAGATTCTTGCAGCAGTGTTTCACTTGACAAGGAAAATGTTCTTCATCAAGCCAATGATTGAGGAATTGAAACGGTTTGGGCGCAAAATCTTCAAATGGAAGCTTAAGAAAGAAAACACAAAGAAAAGGACCATGGTTGATAAATTCCATCTTCATAATACAATTAAGATGTACTAACCATCTATCGAATATCGATCGTGCTCCAGATGGCAGATGCTACCATTCATCGTATTTGCTTTATCATTTTATCATTTGCCTGCAAATATCAATTTTATATGAGATGTATTTAGTGAGACAGTAATTCTTATAATCTTATACGACAAAAAATATAATTATATATAGATAAGTAAGATTACTTTTTATTTAAAATCATATATATGTAGATATCCTTTTTATATGAGAAATATATATATATATATATATATATATATATATATATATATATATATATATATATATATATATATATATATTACTAACATACTCCACCTAAAAAAAATTGTTAACATAATTCTGAGTATAAAAAAGTTTATATATTATATTATAATATTAAAAATGTTTTTACTTTTTTTTTAAAAAAAAAACTTCTGACCGTATAAAATTTTATATCCATAATAACACATCAATTACACAAAATTCAGGCGGTTGTGGTAATTCAAGTGGCAATGTAGCATTGTACCACAAAATAACAGTTACTTTTTTCACTTTACACAAAAATTAACATGCTTGCATTCATGTCCAACTATACAACGAATCCTTGGGGCGTTGAGCCGTTGAGGGGTAAAAAGGGTCCTATCCTTTCATATACTCGTTGGGGTAATATGTGTTTTATGGTATTCAATCTTGAGGTACTATGAGCAATATATGCTGTCTTTATTTAATCCTCCTTTTCTTTTTAGTTT
This sequence comes from Glycine max, assembly GCF_000004515.6. Taxonomy (NCBI): domain Eukaryota; kingdom Viridiplantae; phylum Streptophyta; class Magnoliopsida; order Fabales; family Fabaceae; genus Glycine; species Glycine max. Next base: position 41,118,337 of record NC_038243.2, on the reverse strand, counting down.
TGACACAATTTCTATTAAGCCTGACCATAAACGTTAATTTTCTTTAATTTGTCTATAAAAAGTTTCCATTTTCATATAATAACAGATATGAAAATGTTCAATACTCATTTATATAGCATTTTGGATATATTTTTCATCCTCATAAAATTAAAATGTATCTTTTTTTATTAAGATATAAATCTAAATTTACAATTACTTATTACTTTTCACATTGCACATAATTCATGTAAATGTGACATTAAATGTAACTTTTTTACCTGAATTAGGCATATAATTAATGTAAAAAAATAATACATGTATATCAAGGTTTAGATGTTCGAATTTTATTCTAAATAAAAAAATAATATATTTTAATTTTATAAAAATAAAAAATATTAAAAATTTTGCAAGGAAGAAATTTTGAATATTTTTATATTTACAAGGTAAACTTTCTTACAATTTCGATAATGCCAACAGTAGCTGATGGAAAGTCGTAACGCTTAGCCAGTTAGCCTACAATTTACGACTTCTTTGTTTATCTTCCTATGATTCCATTTACTTTTAGAAGGGTCAAGTGATAAAGTGCATATTAAATATGCAACCAACGTACCACGGTTTAAACGTTGGATTCGATTCGAGCATCTTCTTACATACAAGAATATATTTAAGAAAAAAGCAAATTACACAGAACTTTTTGCACTAGATATAGTGATATGTTAAAGACAAAATTTACTCATATGTACGAAGTTAGTTGGATTCGAGACAATATAAACTGCAAGATTATGCACATATATTGTGGAGAAGTTATATTTTCACGAATTTGGCTAGATTCCAGGTACGATTCTCTCACTTTCATAAAAGAGAAAAGAAAAATCAACAACTCAAATTTGAAAACTATAACGTCTATCAAGAGAAAAATGAGATTAGTAGGATGGAATATATGGATGACGGGCAACTGGCAAGCAGTCAGTGTACGAAAAGATCATAGATTTACGAAATAGCAGCAAATAGAAAAGTTTTAACATTGGTTTAGAATTGATGATGAAACAATTATTGTTGAAAGTAGACATTTTTTAACATTAATTTTAAAATTGATGTTGAAAATCATTATCAGAAATATGACAAAAATTATGTATTCTAAAGTGTTTTTTACATTGATTTTGAAAAAACTGAAATTGAAAGTCATATGCAACGTTGATTTTTGGCAAAATCAATGTTGAATATGCTTATCACATTAGTTTTAGCCAACAACCAAATACGTGAATAAAGGTTGTAAATCATTCTCTCTTGTAAAGTATTGAAAAAGGAAAATTTTGAAAAATAGAAAAATATAAAAAATATAAACAAAGAGGCAAAGTAAAGAAAAAAAAAATCAAAAGTTGAGGACAAGTAAAGTATGGATCTAATTGAAAAATATCAAGGATTGGTAAGAAGTGAATGAAAATCCACTGGATAGACTAAATGTTTTCTTTCCTTTGAGTTACTTTTGAATATTTGGATAATCGAATTTTCCTTGTTAGCCAAGTCCCATTACAAGCCAAGAAAGTCCTTAGCAATCTTTGCATGCATTTGATGTGCTAATTAACTTGAGATGAAAGTAAAACTTGAACTGTGGTGTTTTAAGTTGTGAATTGAGTGAAATACTTACCCAAAGCTAAGTCAAAAGCTTAAGAGTGAAAAACTTATTGTGAGGACAAGTTGTTATGCCATTAAATTTTATTGTCATTCTTGTTGTATATTTCTAACTTTGCATTTGATTTGGTTGAACTAAAAAGTTAAATGTGGGCACCATACTTAGTTGATTGAAGCACATGAACAAAAAAATTGTTGAATAAAGGGGAATGCAAGAAGAATGTGTATGTAACTTGTCATTGTGTATCCATAGTCTTTAGTTTTAATTTGTCTTTTGTTTTTGAGTCTTAGTATAATTTTTTTTTAGTCCTTACTTTTTTTAAGTAGTTTTTACTATTTTAGAAGTTTTAGTTAGTCTTGGTTGAGGACAAGCAAAAGTTCTAAGTTTGGAGTGTTGATAAACGTCAAATTTATTGGATTTTCATATGCATTTTGTGATGTTTATTTGACATTTTAGTTAACTTTAAGCCTTATTTTAAATCAAATTAGCTTTAAATTTAGTTTTTACTTTTTCTAAGGTAGAATTTTATGTTTTAGTTTTTTTTAATAAATTTTTTATAGTTTTTGTGTAAAAACAGATCATTATGGCCATAGCTCTGGAGGCCGAAAATTAGTAAAAAGTTTTGGAAATAGAAATTATGAAAATTGAAGATAAAAGCTAGAAAATCAAGAGCAAGATATTTTTCAAGGATAAATCAATTGAAGAAGAAAATAATTACTTGAATTAATTAGAGATATTATTTGTTTGTAATTTCTTGTGATTATCTCCTTAATTAAACCTAGCTATAATTCTATAAATAGGAGACTAGACATTCACTGTAACAATATAGAAGTCACAAACAATTCTTAGAATTATATTTTAGACTTCCAACTACTAGATGCCTCCATTATTCCATTAGACACTATAGGTTTCATTGTATTATTTTTATGATTGCAATTTTTTCAACTTTGGAGAGGAAACGACAAACCTTGTTTCACTTTAATTCTACCAATTCAATACTTCATCTTGAGTTCTTGAGTTGTTTCTGTACTTAATGCTTTTATTTGATTGGTCATCTTATAGATGAATTTAGGAATTGACTTGTGCTTTGGCGAGCGTTGTTGAAAACCGAACATAAATCAAATACTTAATTGGGATTATATCTAGAGATAAAATAATCTTAGTTAAGCCTCATTAATTTTTTATCATTAATGTTGATTGTTTGTGTCGGTATGTCCAAGGGATTGAGTATCGGACAAATAGTTTAGAATTTGTGACCATGCAGGAGCTGGGTAGAATGCATTAATGAATTATGAATGAGCAAGAGAGATGAGTAGAGAATTGTAAAGTTATAGTGGATCGAGCGAATTCCAAGTCAAAACCTAGACATTCATTCATCAAGATCAATGTCACCATTCAAGTCTAATATTTCTATCATTACTTAATTATTTTATTGTACTTTATTGTATGTTATTTATTTCGTGAAAATCAAAAAACAAAAATACAAAAACCTGGTTCTTAGTTAAATAATTACATGAAATTTCTCCTTTATTCCTTTGGCAGATGATCTGGATGATAGTTTAGTTATTATATCATGATTGGGTTACACTTGACCTATAAGTTGAATTTATCGTGAAATAAAACCCTAACATAGTGAAACTTATCATTATTTAATTAATTTTTGTAAATGTTCAAAATATTCCCTTTCAAATCTAAGACTTTGCTTCTAAAATCCGTGTTCAGTTTAAATTGGGTCAATATTAGTATTAATTTTTTTTCTATGCCTAAATAAAATAAGTGAAAAATTAAGTTATTGAATTTAACCAAATAAATTTAATCTTTTAATTTATTAAACTATAATATTATATTTTTATATTTTTACCAACTAAAAAGTAAGTGAACTTAATGAAAATACATATGTGTTTAATCCTTTTGGAAGCCTATGAAGAAGGGTTCATATATAACATTGTCACTCTCAAATTGATAAGAGTTGGGATCTTAATTTTAGGTTATGCTCATAACACAATATTTCAAATGGTTGCAAGTTGTTGAGGTTGGAATCCCAACTTCTCACAAGGTCAGTTTGTATGTCCACGACAACAAAGGAAGAAGGCAATAGGCGGAAGGGCAAACCAAAATAGTATATGATTATAAAAGAAAGATATCAAGCATAATTTAATCCATTTTTTTACTTATATTAGTGACAGGCATTAAAATATATAGAGAAAAAAACTCATTAAATTTTACTTAAGTTAGTTAATAAATAAAGTTCATAAATATGTTTAAGATGTTTGATAAATAATCAAATTTTGTCCTAAGTTCCTAATATTTTTTTTGTTGTTTTCAGTCCTTGATATATCAAAACTTTTGTTGAGTTCCTATAGCTAGTTAAGCGATGACGTGACACCATCACAATCCTTGATAATGTAGGGAAGATCAATTTGTATGGTGACACATCATCACTTAGCTGATAGTAGAGACTCAAAACAAAAGTTCCAATATATTGGGTACTCAAAATAACGAAAAAATTTATTAGGGACCCAAAACAAAATTTAGTCATTTATGAGAGACCTTAAACATATTTAAGCCAAAAATAAATTTTTCTCTCTTTCTTTTGTCATGTGATTCCAAACCTACCAACAAACAAAAAAGGGAGGATATAAGAAGTAATCAAATATATTTTTAGTGCATGCTTCCATCATGGGTAGTTGTCATGAAAATTATCCTTGGGCATTCCCTCATATTTTGACCTCTGTTTGTTTTATTCTTCATATAGAAAAATAGTTGTTAACTTTCACTACCCGATTTTCTTATTTTTTAGGAAATCATGGATCCACATGCATTTAGCCTTGGAAAAAGTGTTTTGCAACTGCCTTCCATGTTCAAATCTTCCTTCCAACTAGTTCTTCCCTAAAATGGTTCTAATTCAACTTTGTTGCGCAAGCAAACAAAAATAGTTATTAGTCGTCGTAAATAATTCTTTTAGCAGTTAGCCATAAAAAATGACTATTTTAGTCAACAATCATCTTTAGCGTCAGGGCAAGCTAGAATCCATTTAAATTGAAATGCATTAGTTCATGATCGTCGACTGAATTAGTCATTAGCCGACGATAAATGACTAGCCTCAGTAACAAACATTTTTAGTGCCAACATAAATGTCCCATTTTTCTACCTCATTCAGTTGCAACAACAACTAGTTCATTAATTACTCATTATGAATGATGGCAAAAAAACTCAACATTGCGCTAAAATTTTAGCTTCACATCCTCCAATTTCCTTGATGGTCCTTATCAAGTTATTAACCTGCAAATACATTTTCTATGGCTAACAAACAAGTAATGTACGAGATTCAATGCATTTGTCCTCTGATAAATTATGTGTCAAGTGATTTTATAATTAATCTATCAAGAAAAAAAAGGCAGCTTCAAGCAAGAAACATTTCTTATCCAAACCAATCATCTTCAATGTATTGGTCGTTGTTTTCCAACCGAACCAATATATGTTTTATTACAGTGACTAAAGTTAGTCCTTTTAATGATAAATAACTTGATGTGATAAATGTGGAATCCCTTAAAAACTCCCCATATAGGATTTTAGCTAGGACACTAAGGAAATTGATTACCTAGACTACTCACCTGTCTACTGCATTAGCAACTTTGACTTATAAGAAAGTTTTCAAATGGTGGAAAAACAAATTAGAAGTTCCTTCCATTGGAAAGTTGTACTTACCAAAATTCGGAGCTGGGACACGTCAAGGTGGATATGGCCAAAGTGGGCTCCTGGACTTCACACGTTGGCTTTGAGAGTGGCCTTTGTTATGAGGACAAGAGGGGAGACTTGAAAAACAAAGGACTTTGATGCTCAAGTAAGTATATGAGTTAGGAGAATAAGAAAGAATGTATAAGAAGATACGCAAGCAGGTGTACATAGTGTGCTCGAGAAAAGTAAGTCCACAAGCGTGTTTGCTTGTGTGCAGGTGTGTGTGGGATGTGTTGAGGGTTCGATGGAACTTGGTATTTATAAGAGAAGAGTGGAGTTAATGGTCCTTGTTTGTAGGGTTGTTATATCATTTACAAATAATTCCCGACTTATAGATAAGTGTCAGTAGCTTATAGATAATGTTAGAGATAATACATAGCTTAAAGATAAAAGCTAGTAGATAATTGTACCATATAGATAATGTGAAGTTTGTAGATAATTGTATACCTCTCAAGAGATAAGGAGATTCAAATATATTCAAATAATAAGAGGTTAGAAGTAACCTGTCAGTTAGGGAGCCCAGCTGCTAAGGGTTGAGTGTCTTACTCCTGTTTCTGGACTGACGTGAAGGGTTGACACATGTCTTAGAGTGCCATGTAGGATGCCACGTGTAGTTTGTGGACCCTGGATAGTACATAAGCCCCCCACTGAGCCCACTTGTGGGCAAAAGAGGTTGTCCAATGTCGAAGGAGATTATCTGAGGTTCGGGGTAGTATCCTTGACAAGTAGTAGGTGATGAATTTGTCGAGCCCCCAAGTGTGGACAAACGTTTTCTGGTGTCGGGTGTAGTAACCTCAACAAGTGTGAGAATTACAGGTTTGTCAAGCTTGTCAAGCCTCCGGGCCTAGACAATTGTAGTTCGGGTTGCTTCTGTCAAGTTGTTCGAGATGGACATGCCTTTGATCTTGCAGGCTAAGTCTGATGTGTCAGGTGAGGGAAGTCTTTAGATTTGACAACTCTGCCCTTTTCTGACTATTAGATGGTGCATTGAAGATAGACGTTAGGTTTTGTTTGCTACCGCAAGTGTGTGCGATGCACGCGCAGTACTCTTGCATACGTGTCACTCGTTGAGTGGATATGTATTGGAGACGTGGTTCGGGCGTGAGTGGGCTACGTTGTGGTGCGAAATTTTAGGGCACCACTTCAACTCCCGCTAGTTATCAAAGAGTTCGCCACTTTGGGGCACCGTCACTATGATTTCCAGTCTCCTGAATCCTCTTTGTTTTCGTGCTTGCTTCTTGCGATTTTCTTTCTTCCCTATTGATATTCTTCAATTCTTCAAGGTATTTTGTTTTTGATAATGTCTTCATTTTTGTCTGACTCGGCCATCAACATGGCTGACAGTGATTCTAGGGGTTTGATTCAACAACCCCTGATGGACAAGGAGGTCATTTCCATTGGCGGTTCCTCCTCAGAGGATACTCATTATGGTGCCTCCAACAGCGAGTCCTCCTCCTCAGAAAGGGTGAGGGCTTCACGCCATATTGGTTGAGGCACTTCTCTTCTTCGCGGGAGGGCGTGGCCTTCTGTTGCTTCCGAGGAGCTTGTCCCGGTTACTATAATCCTCCCCCCTTCTGCTTTTGAGGGAGTGAGAAGTAGTGGCAATGGAGATGTCAAGGCATCTCCCCATGCACGACGTAGCCATAGCGCTGGATCGCCATCGTCCCCACCTACTGTTGCTGGCTATGAGTGAGTGAGGGATGATGTCATGAAGTATAAGTCCCTTCTCACCTTTGCAGCGAGCGTCGCTACTTTGTAATGCCAAGTGAAACTGGTAAGCCTTGAGGACTCCTACAAGATAGTCATTCAGGCTTGTCAGAGTGATGAATTACCTTTCTTGAGGGTGGCGTCAGGTTGTACGCCCTTCTTCTTTATGTATGGGTGCTTGTTTGAGGTATTGAGACTTGTTCTCCCCTTGACCGTCTTCCAATGTGCTCTACTTGAGCACTTGAATGTGGCTCCTTCTTAACTCCACCCAAACAGTTGGGTAATGGTGAGAGCTTTTGAAATTTTGGGCCCCTTCTTCAACATCTGGCTCAGTGTGTCGGTCTTCTTGTACTTCTTCTAAATGAAACTGATAGGAAAGATTGGTTGGGTCTCCTTGAACAGCGTGTCCAAAAAGCTGTTCGAGTTTGACTTGAATTCCTTTTTCCATTTCAAGGATCGTTTCTTCAAGGTCCTAGACTTGGGTGTCATGGTTGATGGTTTGCCACTGATACTCAACAAGGATAGGGAGCCTTGCTTCCCATTCTACTAGGTTTAAGTCTTTCAATGAAAACCTGTTGACCATTGTGGAGAGGGTGGACAAGGCCATCTTGGAGCAGCTACTGACCTCGCTAGACGCATGGGCTATTTTGTCCCTTCCCTCGACGAGCAATCCTCTCGCTGCCTTGGACGGTAAATGTTTTGCCTTGTCTTGCTTTCTTAGTTCTATACTTGCATTGAGGCTTGAACTAACACTTGCTTGTGTTGTTGTTGCTCATTTTGCAAGAATTATGGGTAACTTCGCCTGGTGGCCACTCGTAAAGCTGGTCAGACTTGCAGGTGGGACTGTGCCATCATCTACTGTTGCTCCCACTGAAGGGGGTCAACCTGTTATTGAGGTTGACCCTATTCTTATTGGTACTACCGATATAGCTCTCAGTGCCCCTTCCTCTGTATTGTCTAAGAGGAAGCAGGATGATAGTGTAGGTCCGTCTAGCCACAAAAAGTTGAAAGCCTCTTCATGCCTTGAGGTAGGTTGCAGGGTTGACGCTTGTTGCGGGTCGCACTTCAAGTGTGCAAGATGTGCCTTCGGCTCCACCGACCGTCGAGGCTCTTGCTACTGATGTTGTTGTTGTTGTTGTTGTTGTTACTCATGCTCCTCTATTTTCTCCTGATGTGATTGTTTAGGAGGCCGCTCCTGTTGCTGCTGAAGTGAGCGTGCTAGCTGCTTTGGCTGGTTTTGTTGTTGCACCCTCATCCATCATTGTTGTACCATTACTGAGTGCTGGTGTGGTGACCACCAGTGCCCCTATGGTGCCTCCTTCTTCATCTTCAACTCCAATGGTCCCTCTCTCCATTGCATTGGCTTCGCATTCCATCTTCTCTAACCCTCGTGTTTCCCTGGATCACATTTACACTTCCAATGATGCTAATTCCTTGTGGGGCATGGGGCACAAACCCGAATAGAAGACCCCGGCTGACTTTGTATCGGCCTTTGATAAAAGTCTTATTAGGTCAGTCGGATTTTAACATGCTACGGATTATACCAAGGTCTTCTTTTAGCGGAGTCTGGTAATTCTTGAAGAAAATGGGTAGCGACATCAAGAGACACTGGGCAAAGTGACCTTTTAGGAGGTTGAAGTTGCCAAATGGAGGGCGATCGCTCGCACTGTCTAGAGAGTGGAGCGCCCTGAGGTAGCTAGTGCAACCGTTGCTTTTACTCAGCCTGTGAAGTCGAACCACCAACTGTCTTCTAAAGTTGGCAGTGTGTTAGCCAAGTTTTTGTGCATCAGGTTGGACAGTGATGAACTGTTCAAATGCTGCAAGGACTTGCAGGAAGAGAAAAAGAACTTGGCTGGCAGGGTGGAGGACGTTGCGATGAAGAAGGATGAGCTTGCCAAGAAGGTGGTAGATCTCGAGGCCCGTCTGAAGGAGTCAGATTCCATGCTAGAGGAGTCCGAGCTGTAGGCTACTAGGGAAATGGGGGCCAACAGGAAGCTTGAGGAAGAGTTGTTGTTTATAAGAAGGAGGTTGTGCAACAACATGAAAAAGGCTTTAACAAGGTCGTCAGGTAGGTCGGGTTCTTTGCCAAGGAACTTGACTTAGGTATTTTTGACCCACTTAAGGACGTGAAGGACAATGTTCTTCTCAACAAGGACGAAATTGTTGCAGAAGAAGAGGTTACTGATGAAGAGCAGGGTGTTGAGGAGTGAGGCGATGATGCCCAAGTTTAGGCTACCTTTTGTTTATTTTCCTTTTTTTCTTCTTGGTTGGATTTTGGCCGCACAGGCCTTGTAATTATGACAATTATTTTTCTTCAAAGTGCACACTTTCCTTTGTTGACGAATTTTGCCTTGCATGTATGTTATGTATGTCTTATGTGTTTACTTTATGCAATGCTCTGTACTTGTGGTAATATGAATAGGTCGTCATGATGATGAGTGTGGAATCATTGATGGCACATGAAGCATGATCTTGTCAATGTAGAGGTAGGACCGTGGTGGTCTTGTAAAAAGAAGATGACATGAAATCATCTCAAGTTTGATTTCAACCTGGTTAGAGGTCTTGTCACCCATTTGGTGGGACTTCCTTCTGCTTTGTGGAGCTTTCTCCCCTGATGTGAGGAGTATATTTGACTTGCCCCTGGTTAAAGGTCTTGCCAATCAGTCTGGGGGTAGGTTGCTTGACTTGCGGAGTTTTTCCTCTGATGGTTATAAGGAGTAAGCATGAGTTGTACTTGATTGAAGGTCTTGTCACTCAATCTGGTGATTGGTTGTTTTGACCTTTGAAACTTTTCCTTTGATGGTTATGAAGAGTAAGTATGACTTCCACCTGATTCAAGGTCTTGCCAAATAGTTTGGTGGTAGTTCGTTTTGTTGAACTTGGACCTTTGATGATGGTCGGGGTAGTTGCTACGAGTGAGTGGACCTTGGGGGTGCCTTGGGTTTTGTAGGCATGCGTACCAAGGGTAGACCTTGGGTTTTTTTGGATTCGAGGGCGGACCTTGGATTTTTGATATACTTGTATTCTTGGACAGATAAAAAATTAGGAATAGAAAAGATCATCAAGGGCAAACCTTGCGTACCTTGAGTTCCTATGGAGATGGAACTTAGTAACAGAAATGGCTCACCAAGTGTGAACCTTATGTTTATTGAGCCTTGGACTGAGGACGTGTTTTGCTCGATGGGAAGTTCTCCAATATAGGATATTTGTGGAGCTGCCCTTGTTAATAAGGACCTTGGGCACCATGAAGTTTGCAATAATGATGGAGATAACCACAAGGTCATCCTGGTTAAATGGGTTGATAGGAGGGAGACTTCATTGTAATGGTGCGTCAAAAAAATTGATGTCGATGTCCCGAATGGCGTGAAGATGGCATTTTCGGGGCTGACTAGACTATCCTCCATAGGAAAATCCACCCGCAATGGTGTTGATTACACCTTTGATCTACTGAACAGGTTCCTGTTCTTGTGGAGATTTTCGATCGTGCCTTTGCTGCTGGTGTCTCTGTCTACCTCGACCTTCCACTCTATCTCTTCTTTCTGTCTGCTTCGTGGTTCCTATGCTGCTTCTTTTAGTGTCCTCCAGGTCTTACTCCTACTTAGTAGGTGTCTGACCTTTTGACAAACTGGGCTAAGTACCCAGCTTGTATAAGCTCTTCTATCTTGTCCTTTAGGGCCTAGCATTCTTCTGTGTTATGACCAATACCATGATGATACTTGCAGTATTAGGTCTCGTCTAACCCCGACCTGGGAGGTTTCGTCGAGGGTAGCCTAATGGGTACCTTCAAATTGAAAGATTCCTTTAGAATTGTAGTGCAATTGACCGTCAGGGGTGTGTAATGCTCATACCTAGGCTCTTTTGGAAGAGGTTGGCGCTTGTCTAGGTTGTGCCTCTTGTCCAACATGTGTAAGTCGGTCTTGGTGTTTCCTTCTCATGTCGCACTTTTGTTTAGCTTGTCTGACCTCATTCCTAAATTTGGACATTTCTTCCATCTGAATATAGCTCTTGGCTCGTTCGCGCAACTCGTCCATGTTGTCGGTGGGCTTTTTTGCACAGACTGTCTGCGAACTTGTCGGGCTGTAGAGCGAGGAGCATGGAATGCAATGCTAACTCTGGATTAAGATTTAAGATCTGGACAGCTGTGCGCCCAAATCTATGCATGAATTTTCTGAAAGACTCGTTGTTTGCTTGTCCCAGACTGGCCAAGGCGGTTGAGGTCATGTGGTGAGATTTACTGGTTGCGTACTGCACACTGAAGCATTTGATGATGGTGATGAAGTTGTCTATGGATCTTGGTGGGATTCCACCATCCTAGGTCAATGTCACCCCTTTGAGGGACATTGGGAAGACACGACATAGGATCACATCGTCATTGGTATATAGATTCATCTGAGTCAAAAAGGTGTCCATATGCTCATCTGGATCTGTGGTCCCATCATACCACTCCAAGTTGAGTGGTTTCCACCCCAAGGGTATGTTAGCATCCATAATGCGGTTGATGAAGGGATGCCAACGAGTACTCTACCCTACTGGACGGTGCATGTGGGATAAAGGCATTTAGAGTTTGACTGTGCATCGGGGTGTGATTCCCCTTGGGTGCGCTCAACCAATGTGTGAGCGGAGAGCTTGTCATTCTGGGGACATTTGACACGAGCCTCCAGTCTATCATGGTTAGCCTTTAACTTTCTCAGCTCCTCCTCATGGTGTCGCTCTATCCCCATAATGTGGTTTTTGAGTTGCTGAAGAGTATTTGTGTCTGTCATAGCTGCTAGTGGAAGGTTTGAGCCTTCAAAAGGGGTCTCGTGTTTGAGGCCAGATCGAGTGCTAACCATGGATGAACAAGAGAGAGATGACGAGAGACCGTGAGGTATGTTTTACCGTGGCCCCACAATGGGCGCCAAATGTACTTACCAAAATATGGAGTTAGGACACGTTAAGGTGGACGTGGCCAAAGTGGGCTCTTGGACTTCGCACGTCAGCTTTGAGAGTGGCCTTTATTAAGAGGAAAAGAGGGGGACCTGCAAAACAAAGGACTCTGATGCTTAGGTAAGTATATGAGTTAGGAGAATGTATAAGAAGATACGTAAGCAGATGTGTGTAGTGTGCTCGAGAGAAGTAAGTGCACAGGCATGTTTGCTAGTGTGCTGGTGTGTGTGGCATGTGTCGAGGATTCGATGGAACTTGGTATTTATTGGAGAGGAGTGGAGTTGTGGGTCCTTGTTTGTAAGGATTGTTATAGTCTTTGCAGATAATTCCCGGCTCATAGATAAAAGCCGATAGCTAATAGATAATGTTAGAGATAATACTTAGCTTAAAGATAAAAGCTAGTAGATAATTGTACCTTATAGATAATGTGTAGTTTGTAGATAATTGAATACCTTTTCTCATGGCACTTAATATTTTTCTGCATCATTAGTCATTCTTCATTGGCTGATTCTAATTAAAGAATCAAAGATCTTTAATAATCACCAGCCTATAAAAGGTTCTATTTGGCCATTTGCAACAACTTGATATTCATGTTTGGAACATTCCAACAGGCAGTTGAGTGTAGAACGTAAAGGCTTCATAGTTTTGTAAAATCTTATATGTATAATATAATTGAAATAAGCTCCTTAGTATGTAGTTGAATTAGGATATGTGCTTTACAGCTTTACAATGCTTGAATGTGTGTGAATCATTCATCCTAGTCTAGAATAAGCATTTCAAGTTACTCAACTATGATAGCATTGCTCCATGGTTAATATTGGTAAGGATTGAAACCATTTGAAATATGTTTTTGAAAATACTTAAGTTTTCAGTCTTGCATCAAATAATTGATTATATGATGAAATAATATATTATCTTGAGGCCTATGTTTTTCAAAATTAAGAACGACTCGTAAATAATCGATTATATGGCACTGAAGGAAATTCTGATGTCATAGTTAATCAATTATATGGTAATATAATCAATTATATGTTCTTCATGTTGCCTAGATGATGTGACGAACAAATTTATTGATTATCTCTATGGAATAATCAATTATTTCTGTTTTAAGCCTATAAAAATGATATTTTCAAAGGGTCTCGTGAGTAACACTCTTATATTTTCACTTTTTTTTCCTCTAAGAGAAAGCTTAGAAACCCAAAGTTTCATCACCCTTTTGATCCATTGACATTTTCTTACCTTAAGAATCATTAGATCTTTGCCTTGGAATTATGAAGAGTAGCTAATCTTGCATTAGGAAGATCATTAACTTTCATATCTTTCACTAATCAAGTGAATTCTTTCCACGAATTATGCATTGGAGTTTTTGTTCTTGAGCAGGTTACTCAAGTTTTCATTCATGTAGTTAGGTTCTTCCTAATTGGTTTTCAATTAGGTTGCGTGTGTGTTTTCATGTACATGAGAGTTTATTTGTAAAACTTGAATTGTTATAGATCTAGACTAAGGTTGCTTTGGATCAAATTGGATGTAGATTTCATTTGAAATTGAAGTAGTATAAATCTTTTGAGTAAATTTCTCTAACCCTCATTTCTTTTACCTTCTTGTATAACGCTCTTTGTGTTTGACAGTGAAATTTGAATTCTATCTCTAATTGAACCTATAATTATGCTCAAGAATAAAAGGGTAATTAGGATTAAGGAGGTTTTTGTGAACAATGTTTAAAAGCATTGAAAAAGTTTTAAACAACTAATTCACCCCTTCTTGGTTGAGTTTTCCTAAGCCACTATATCTAACATTTAGAAATTCTTCCATAGTTGATATATACAACTCCAAATCCTTTGCAACTCATTCAATATCTCATTGCTTATTTGATTGTAGCAAATATAAAACATTTTCAACTCATTAACTAATTTAGCAATAAAGTTCCTAAGGAACTTGATTTTGCCAATCACACTTTGAAGTTCCAATTTGTTACAAGGGGGAGAGAGGCCTGTAATATTGCCTTAGCCTTGATTTTTTCCACTTTGATGTCACAACTATGTACCATGAAACTCAAGAAGTTTCCAACCATGTTCCCAAATGCACACTTAGCCAGATTCAACTCCAAAACACATTTTCTAGTGCAATGGAAGGCCCACTCTAAATTGGCTAAATGATGGTTGAAATCAGCTAACTTTTCAATGGAATAATATATAAGAATCTCCATGTTACTACTAATCAAATCATGAAATATAAAATTCATGATCCTTTGGTATGTGACCTTAGCATTTTTAGGTATAAATGGTACTACTTGTCCCTAAATTTCCAATGGCTCCAAGACACATGAAGTTTATCTTATGAACATCCTTCTCGACTAAGTATATCAACCCAAAATAGTTTTCCATGAACTTAAGTGTTCCATTGTTATCTGTTGCACTTGTCTCAACCTACCCTTCGACGGGAGGGCGAGGCGAAAAGTCAAAGGAGCGTCTTCCAGAAAGGAAAACGCGTGGGAGTCGCCACCAACGTTTATTCGAGGAAAATGTTAGAAAAACCAAAAAGAGGTCTGCGAATTTTTGAAAATAAGGGTTCGGAAGTTGTTTATGCATGGGGAAGGTATTAGCCTGAATATTTGTGTGTTAAATTGATTTTTATGTTTTTGAAAGATTCATTTTAATTGCGAACAAAAAGTTGTTTAAGGCGTTGGACCTTGAAATGATGTTTTAAATTTTGAAAAGCGGAGAGAATCGTTAAGGCGTTGGACCTTGAAACGATTTTTTAAATTTGAAAAACGAAGAGAATCGTTAAGGCATTGGACCTTGAAACGATCCCAAGTGATATTTGATAAAAAAAAGAAGAAGAAGTTAGTTATGAGTTGGTTTTATCTTGGTTTTGTTTATTAACTTTTGATTTCTTTAAAGACAACTTTACAACACTAGTGATTGGTTAAGATTGAACTTTACAAAGAAAAAAAAGATCGCTGATGATAGATGGAGAAGATGAATATGCACATAATAACAAGGGGGACCCCTAAGGGTACATAGATCACATTCAATCCAAAAAATAAAACTAATCAACGGTCGCACGAAGAACACAGAACAAGAAAACGACATAGAGAATGATCGTGGTCGCGATTCGGTAGCATCTTGGCTTCGTCTCCTCTTCTCTCTTCTTCTTCTTCTTCTTCTTCTTCTTTCTCTCTTCTGTCAATTCCCTCCACTTCTGAACCTTTGACCCTTTAAAACACCCCTAGGATGCCTATTTATAGGCAAAGGGTCACTTTGGGGCAGTTGCAGCTTGCCCAGGCGAGCTGAAACTTAGTGCTGAAGCAATAAGTTCGCCCAGACGAGTTGGTTTCTTCACCATGAAGCTATTTGGTGGCCCAGGCGAGCTAGAGGCTAGCCAGGGTGAGCTAGGGTCCAAGAAAACCAAGGAAAAGACCCTTTTGCCTGCCTTTTTTTTTTTGGTATTTTTTGCATTCTTGATCAAAACACTGAATGATCATCTATTTCGCACTGTAATTGGTATTCAACACCATAAGTCGACTAGCAAAGATCAAAAGATCAACGAATGATAGTTCCCGAACGAAATTAGGGTATGACAAAACCTATTAACAAATTTGCAACTAGTATGGCATACTCGTTCTTTAGAATGACTAAGTTCAAATTACGAAAATCAACCCTTACTTGCCTATTCTTTCATTAGATGGCATATTTTTGGACAACCAATTTGCATACTTAATCTTCATGATAAAGGCCACTAGAAATTGGCATGAGAACCGTATTGAAGCTTCTTAACAACTATTTGTGGAGCTTAGATCCCTTTCTTCATAAAGAAGGCCACTTATTTTCATCATTTTGAGACCACCAATTGGCACCAAGTTACTATCTAGTAAAGGACCATGTGTCTTAACAAGGGTAGCAACCTTTAAATCAACTAGCCACCATGAGTAGTCTTGCCTCTCAAGCATCACCTCAATATTTTTATAGCTTCCTCACATGGGAAATGTTGGTCCAACCTAAGAAATAAGTCTACGTACAATCACTTTTGTCGGCTAATTTTTTGATGGTGCTCCCAGGTTATACATCAACCTATTTCTTCAATTTGGAGCCTTACAAAGTGAGCTTAGACATATTCATTGTGAAGAAGTCTTATACTATCATTATTTACATGATTGTTGCCCTTGAGGCGAGTAGAAAACAACCTTTGTGAAAGAAATGTTAGCCAAAAATTGACTTTGATAAGCCAGGACAATCTCAACCTTGTCATCTATCCAAGATATCAACACCTAGTGCAAGGTTGAAGGCACACACATGTTGAGGTACAACAAATTCGTGCCTAACAACACTGTATAGGATGTTTTGGAATCAAACACAAAAATGTAGGAGTATTAGCATTGACACTTACTATCACTTTGGGTATTAAAATGCCCATAGCCGTAGTGGGATCTCTAATGAAGGTTGGCATCCTCATGTTGATTTTTAGCAAGTCTCCACTGGATTTTCCTAACTTCTTCACTATGGAATATGGCATTATGTTCAAGAAAATCACTTAGTTAATAAACACCCACTAAAAGGTATGTTCTAAATAGTTGTCTTGACATAAATAGTCTTCAAGTGACTTGCCATCTCTAGTTGGCTTATAAAACTTGGCCACCATCATATCTAAGGTTACATCATAAGCCAAACTAGCCCATTCTTGTTTTTCAGCTAGCACATCCCTTCTGAAAGTCATTAGTCATTAAACACAACAAGAGAATTCCATTGGTAGCAAGCCAACGACTCCAATAAGGAAAGACGACTATTTTTCTAGTAAGTCATCCAAATTCAAGGCCAACAAAGTCTAAATGAAGCATATGACTAATCTAGAGTGGCCTCATAATGCAACTTTTGTCCTTCATGATTAGTCATAGTTGTCAGGAATAAAGAAGTAGTCCTCTGAGATTTAAGGTGAGGAGGTAATCCAATTATTTTAGTAACATTTGGGTTTTGCCTAGTCATTTGCCTTGTCTCAAATTGAAACTGTAGAAGCAAGCTTCATGATGATGAATCAAGATTGATTCAAGTTGTTTTGATGATAACAAAGATGATGACAAAAAGCCCAAGAGAATGATTTCAAGATTGAGTCAAGAACAATTCAAGAATCAAGAGAAATTTGATTTCAAGATTCATGAATCAAGTTTCAAGTTTCAAGAATCAAGAATCAAGAATCAAGAATAATCAAGATCAAGATTCAAGATTCAAGAATCAAGAATCAAGAGAAGACTCAATCAAGATAAGTACTAAAAAGTTTTTCAAAACATTGAGTAGCACATGAAGTTTTCACAAAATCTTTTACCAAAGAGTTTTTACTCTCTGGTAACCGATTACCAGTTTCCTGTAATCAATTACCAGTGGCAAAGTTTGTTTTCAAAAGCTTTCAACTAAATTTACAACGTTCCAATTAATTTCAAAATGGTGTAATCGATTACAATATATTGGTAATCCTTTACCAGTGTGTTTGAACGTTGAAATTCAAATTCAATTGTGAAGAGTCACATCCTTTCACAAAAATGCTTTGTGTAATCGATTACAATGATTTGGTAATCGATAAACAGTGATAAGTTTTCAATAAAAATCAAAAGATGTAACTCTTCCAATGGTTTTCAAGTTTTTCTAAATGTTATAACTCTTCTAATGGTTTTCTTGACCAGACATGAAGAGTCTATAAAAGCAAGACCTTAACTTGCATTTGAACAACAAGAATTACAATCTTTTACAACCTTTGAATCTCTTTGAACATCTTCTTGAATTTCTTCTTCTTCTTCCTTTGCCAAAAGCTTTCTAAAGTTTTTTGGTTTTCCAAACCTTGAAAACAAAAGTGTGCTATTCATCTTTTTCATCTTTTTGTGTCTCTCTTCTCCCTTTTCCAAAAGAACGAAGGACTAACCGCTTGAATTCTTTTGTGTCTCCCTTCTCTCTTGTCAAAGAATTCAAAATGACACAGTCTGAGAATTCTTTTGATTCTTCCCTTTCCCATAAACAAAAGATTTCAAAGGACTAACCGCCTGAGAATTCTTTTGTTTCCCCATTCACAAAGTTTCAAAGGACTAACCGCCTGAGAACTTTGTCTTAACACATTGGAGGGTACATCCTTTGTGGTACAAGTAGAGGGTACATCTACTTGGGTTGTTGTAACTGAGAACAAGAGAGAGTACATCTCTTGTGGATCAATTCAAGTGGAGGGTACATCCACTTGGTTGTTCAAAGAGAACAAGGTAGGGTACATCCCATGTGGATCTTTGCTTGTAAAGGATTTTACAAGGTTGAAAAGAAATCTCAAGGATCGCAGGTCGCTTGGGGACTGGATGTAGGCACAGGTTGTTGCCGAACCAGTATAAAATTCTTGTGTTTGTCTTTTTCTTCCCTACACTTTTAATTTTCGTTGTGCACTTTAATTATCACTTTTACTTTTGGTTAAGTTTCTATTTTTATTCTCTACTTTCTTAACAACATAGTAAAAGCCTAAGAAGGATTAGATTTTTAATTAGTAAAGGTCTATTAATAATTAATTCAACCCCCCTTCTTAATTATTCCGAGGCCACTTGATCCAACAGAAACTGTGGACCAAGCAATCTCTATTATTGGTTGAGCAACGATTGTTGTTGTTGCATATGGATTCAACCGATTCCTTTGTATAAATACAACCAAAACTCTTTAATGATGGCATTTTTGTTAGTCTTCTTCTCTAGCCCTCTGGATTTCAATTTTCACCAAGCACTACTAGAAAATAGGTTATTAGCATCAGTTCTAGAGGACATTCAACATCGGTTTTGAATCGATATTGAAACGACCGTCGTTAAAAGTAGGTTATTTTTAACATCGGTTATAAAATCGATGTTGAAATCCACTACAGTTCTCCCCAAAATTGATGTGGTATAGTAACAAATAGAAAAAAATATAAATAAAAAAAATGCAAAAATAACATCATTTTTTATCAAAATCGATGTTGTATGGTGCATTACAACATCGATTTTGGCAGAACCGATGCTATTTTGCTTTTATACCACATCAATTTTGGTCAAAATTGATGTTGTATAACATAATACAACATCGATTTTGACATAATTGATGTTGTTTTGCATTTTTTTAATATTTTGTTTATTTGATAAATGAACCCAAACCTTCAAATTAAAAGTAGAACCAATTTAGGTCAGAACCAATCCAGGCAATATATATTATAATCAAATTATTACTGAATAAATACTATTAAATAAAGAAACATTGAAAGTACATGAACCAATAATTTCAATACATAAATATCATGTATAACGTAAACTATAAATAACTAACAATTTTAAAATTCCTTAAACACATAGTTCTTCATTTCTAACTCTTACTAAACATTTTGCCCGCCAAATGTGAATTACCTTTATTCTCTCTGGTTCCAATGATCTTGGATCAGTAAAATTATGCATCACATAATTAAACATTGTTAATGGATTGACAAGTGCACCAATTCGTCCCAAGTAGTAAAGTTAAAATGAAAGTCTGAGGGTCGAATCCATATGGACTTTGTTTGTACTTAGGTAGATGAATATTTAATTAAGAAAAAGATTTGGAAAGGTTGTAGAAAACAGTAAATTAAATTGCTGAAAATTAAATCAAATAAGAAAAAGAATTAAACATGAATTTAAATTAATTAATTAAAGACAAAAAGGATGAGAAAGTCCAATAATATTGTAGAAGGAAATTCAGAAGATGAAAATGTTGGGATCTTAACCTATCAGAGTTACTCTTTGATGTAATGTTAATGATTTTTCTTTATTTATAATTATTCCAATTTACACCTGCATCTACTAGTATACTCTAACTTTGTTCTCCCGCACGAAAGAGCCTAATTTATCTATTTTCTCTCCTAAATTCCCTTGCAGGGCTAAAATAGTAAATTGCATTAAGAACAGAGATGTATAACAGGCTAAACAAATATCAACCTATCATTAGTGATGACTTTATTTAGATACATTTTTCCAGTTCTATTAAAAAATAACGTTTCCCAATGTTACCCCTAAAACTTACCATGCAAATGGGTGATCAAGGCACAAGCAATAATATTAAGCACAAGAAAGGATAATACAAATGTAATATTATAAATAGGTAGGAAGAGAAATTACATTAAGAATAGTTGACTGTCAAGTTCCTAAAAAAGGAGGTTTAGCCTGTCTTTGTCATGGAGACTTTACAATTGCAAGAGGGGAATGTTTAGTAAAGGGGGGAAAGATAAGAAAGAGAATGGAAGGAATGAATGACTCTCATTGTTTGCTTCTCCTTCTTCTATCCTTTGCCTTCTATAAGGAATTGTATTTTGTTAGAATTTTTGTGTGTCTTCTCCTTCTTCTATCTTCTTCTTTTATAAGTGCAGATTAGCGGACTTCTGAATTAGTCTGATTTCTTTAATTAGTCATTCTTTCCTCAATTATTCTATTTTCCTTAAATATTCTGCTTTCCTGTTTTCCTCAATTAATCTTCTTTTCTCAATTAGCTTGCTTTCTTTAATTAGTTTTCTTTCCTTAATTAGCCATTCTTTCCTCAATTAGCTTGTTTTTCTTAATTATTATTCCTGCATTTCTGAGCTTTATTTTACTCACTAAGCTTCATAAATCCATCACTTTTAATATTCTCTTTACAAAAACTTAAATAATGTCAATTTAACAATTATTTGCTCAAAAAGGAAAAATTAGAAGAGAAAAATTACAAATTCCTCTATAATTTAACCCCAAAATATACTTATAATTAGCCGTTATCAAACATAACTTAATTAGTGTAAATAATAACAACTATAACAAATGAAATTAGTTATGAAGTAAACAATTATCATTTCCAATTATCCTTGAAATCTCCTAAGACTATGGTTGACATCCAATGCATGACATAATTGTTGCACTAAGTGCTTCCTCTTTGCTTATTACACTAAATTTAATAACAAGTTCAAATTTATTGCAAAATTAGTGTACAAAGTAATAAAATGTCATTTTGAAGAAATCAAGTATTATTTAAATTACTTACTTTTAACTGGAATCCATTTAGCATTGGCCTTGGATTTACTTCCATGTTTATCATTAAATCCCTTCAAAGCACTTGTTAAGAAAAACATGCATCTATATTGTACAATTAAAATATTGATTTCAAATACTAAGGATAAAGTAAATGTGTTACAAATTTAAATTGACCTGTTGACCATGCCTTTCAAGTAGTTGTCGGGCTTATTGTACAAGGAACAAAACCAGGCGACGACGTTGTCCTTAGGACATATAACCATCAGTTGCCAATGTCCATTGCATTGGAGAACATTAATTTATTATAATGCATGCATTATTTAAATGTATTTGTTAAGTTTTACTTACCCATTCAAGAAGGCTCCTAGGTAGACATCTCTTTAAGAATTCTGCATCCATTTTTTAATATAATCTTTAGATTCAAACTACGATTGCCTTGATCTCTGTATGGATTGTTGTGTATGTATGATAAGAGTAAAAGATGAGGCCTAACCTAGGAATAGGATTGAAGAGGCGGGAAGGCAGGAGAAGAAACATTTTCTGCTCAAGACCACAACCACAGTTGTCCCTTTTTTCTTTTCTATTTTGTCGCTAAAGTAATGTATAAATAGTTACCAATCCAGATTCTTTATCTTTACTCTAATTGCATTTTCTCCTTCTACTTGCCCTTTCTTTTTAATTCTTTATTATTATTACGTCTCCATAGTGTTTCCTTCCCACTCAAACGCTCCATCCTAGTTCCTACCATCAAATATATCCTCTCTCACTCATCGTTTTCTTCCTCTACTAATATTAACAATTTTAACAACAAAATGACAAGGTATACTTTCAAGGTGCAAACTAAAATGAAATATCTAAACTCAAAGTGAGAAATATTAAAGATAATTCTGCACTGCAGGCAAAAGAAAGCCTTTTTGTTGAATGAGAATTACTTTTCATATAACACTCATTGGTCCGACAAATGCTTCAATCTTTTTTCAATCGCAGTCAAACCTGAAAATACAAATGAAGGAAGAAAACAATGTGAGGATAGTTGCAAATGGCAACCCTAAGATCAAGAAAGGGGAGAAACAAACACTAGCTTTAATTTGAAACACCAAATTCCTTTTAAGGGATAAGAATTAAGTCTTGAGTCTTAACCTTTCAATGAAGTTCTCCACCATAATAATGTCAAGATTTACAATATTCTCAAGTTATTACCAAAATTTAAAATAAAATGCATGATGATTTGAAGAGTATTTTGGTACAAACCCAAAAATAGTTGGAGTGGAGTTCACATGCAGTTCCTGGCAACAAAAATCATTGAGATCTAATTCCTTCTAATTAATGATAACAAGGTCCCTTACAAAATCAGGGCAAACAACCACAAACCCTGGCTATTAGCATGAATTTATAAAAGAATCCAAATGGGTAAACATAAATGTATTTGCACAAAGTTACTAATGGTAGAATCTATAAAATATAATTAAGGAAATCAACTGAATAAAGCTTCACATAAGCCATAGATATTTCCATCCTTAAACCGGTATCATTAGATCACATTAACCTTTTCCTATGAATGTACAAGATTGGCAACAATAGAGTGAATAATCGTTGCACATAGGTGTGAGCCATAGCAAAAAAGTTGTTGCAGTAAAAACATCAAACACACATATTGTACTATATATTATTGGTTGTTGCAACAATAAAAATGAAATTGTTTATTGGTTGTTATTGTTGATTAATGTTGAAGTGAATTTGAAAGAATGCTTGAGTGAATTATTCTACACTTTACACGTTCCTTCTTTCTCAGTCAGATCCCCAAAACCATTATATGTTGACACTTCAAAATTGACTCATAAATGCAAAATAATTTTTAGTTCAAATGAAGTTGTTTAAAGCTTCACTAGCCAAATTACTATTCCTTTAGAGCTATGCTTTAATACCACCCTATTAAGGTGGGAAATGATGGGAGGAATACAAATTAAGGTTGTGTTTCATACAGAAAGTTTGGCACATCTAGTGATCTTTTACATATAGAATAGAGTCAGTTGTTATTTTGTAAATGAGTGGTTCTAATTAGGGTAACATGACATTTGAATCATTGAAAGTATATAACACTATCACATTAGTCTCTTAAAATAAGGAACTTAAATAAAACTTCAAGAAGGTGTTATCTGTCAATCATTATAGTCCAAAATTCAACTCGTGACTTAAAAGTGATAATATTAACACATGTTGCAAAATAATATTAACACATGTTTAACTATGGTTCTAAGTAAAGCTTAAATAGAAGGTTTACTATGTGGTGGGGATCTAGTAAAGTACATGAAGGTATGCTTAGGTTTACTATTCAGATAAACTAAATCCAAAAATACATTGGGAATAAATAAAGTAAAAGAACACAACCTTTTCATATGGAAGCCTATCCCAGTTAACAGGACCTCTTTTAAAAAGACACCAACCTTGACTACTCTACTACTACTACTACTATTCACAAGCAGATTATTGTCTCATAAATCATAACTACAACCCCAAATCATCTTCAAGTAGATGAATAATCTTCACCACTCATTTCTACCTTTTAGAAGAATTTAATTTTGATCCATTGTCATTGTATAACTCCTTAACATTATCAATGGAGCCTTAAAAGCACAACTACACAAGTTTAAGAGCATCTACTATATGATTAATTTCTTTCTAATTATTTAGATATGAACATATTAAATATTGCAATCCTAGTCCGATAAATGCTTTGCATTTTCTCTGACACTTCTTATTTTTATTCCCTTTGTTAGTGCTCCACAAGCACTGAGTAGAAAACCTCTTATCAACTAATCATCCAAATCCAAGCACAAATTGTTAAAAAGGTTTGACTTTCACAACCATTATTTAGCAAATCAAACTTTTTAATTATCTCTCAACATTGTAAAAAACATAAAAAAATTAAACTATTTCTAAAATTAAAAAAAATCAAATGGAATCAAAATAATTATCAACTCATCATAGCAATGAGATAAAACATTAAATGCATATTCAAGCAAGCACAATATCCTCCACTTCACCTCATTATTCTAAAAATATCAACCAAGTAAAAGGATTGCACAAAGCATAACCCTCTACTCCGTAGAGAGTGTCAACCTAATATACTTTGGTGCACCATCCAATCCTGTTTACATCATAACTAACTGTACAAGCAGACAAAAATAATACACTATGGAATAATCTCAAAATGATTTTTTAAAAGTACAAACCTGGCAGAGGAATGATTAAATCATTATCCATCATTGATACATAATGTATATAGTCAAGTTTAAAGTATCATGTATCCAAAATAATGATGAAGTGTCGAACAAGAATGAATCATGAATGGCAGTGGTGACAGTGTCAACGTGATCCAAGACTGTAGTTAAAACACATCAGAAAACATACTATGACTTGCATAAAATTTATATTACAAACCTAAGGATGCTACTATTGATTTCATCTAATTGAACTCGTCATCCAATAGCCTTCACGCAATCATTCGTTATTATTTTTTTCTTCATAATTACAATTAAATGAAATAATTTTTACATTTGGGTACTAGTTAATCAAAGTATAACAACCAAAAAACCCAATGGCGAATAACATAAAGCAGAACAAATAGCCACAATACCAATGTAACAGAGCTAGTAAAGCCCTCATATCATACCTGAGGTGCAACAGTGTGTGAACAAGTTGGGAAGAGCTTGGTAATACAAGCAGTATTGGACCCATTTTCTAAAATTCCAATAGCAACTCTCAATACCACGCCACCAGCACCAATGATAACAACATCATAAGTATGATCCACCATGGTGTACAAAGAGTTTGCCCCACTCTGCTTAACACAAAAATGTTACAAACCCAAACACTCCCAATCTTAGGAATATTACAAACCCAAACCCTTCGAATCTCAATGAAATGTGAAATCAAAAACACAAATAAAACAAAAATCCTAGCCCTCCCAATCTCAAACCCCTAAACAAAAAACACGATAATGCATGTTGTTAGACATGGCCATAAGAAAGAGAGATTCAAACCTAGTTTTGCAAAACACACGAAGACGGAAGGAGACCAAACATGTGAAGAAGAAGAAAGAAGCGACAACGACAACAATAGACACGACAACTCAAGCAGCAGTGATGATGACAGGGTTTTTAAGTAGAGTGAATTGAGAGAGTGAGGGAGTTTGAGTGGAACAAATTGAGAAAAAGAGAGAGAGAGATAGAGAGATAGGAAGGGAGTGAAACGTACTTAAAATTTACAAATATAAAATTGTCAACATTGGTTTTAGTAAAAATGTTAAACTGCCTCACACAACATCAGTTTTACTAAAATCGATGTCAAACTACCTCTAGCGACATCGATTTTAGGAAAACCGATGTTAAATTGCCTCTAATAACATCGATTTTCCTAAAACCAATGCTAACCATGTTGTTAACATTAGTTTTCCAAAAATTGACTTTAAAGGACTGATGTTAAATCTATATTTTCTAATAGTGATGTGCTTGACAATATCTCCCAAGTTTTGGGAAATTTGGTATATGATGTCATGTACTCTTATATCTATCAACTGACGTGTATAGGAAGGTGCAACTACAAGATCTGACCTCTTGAGAAAAAGAATAGAAGTTGTGGCAGTTGCATAGTTGTACGAAGGGACAACTACAAGATCTGGTTCCTAATCACCTGTAAAGTGTTGTGAAAGTGGAGGATTAGAAGCAGCAATAGACAACAATTACAAAGTGTGTAACTACAAGATAATGTCTCGTGTCACCTATAGGCTCGTTAATGATGGTGAAGTTTTGTGGGTGATGTGAAGGTTCAAAAGTGGCGGTATATAGTTAGGTGGACTAACAACTAGCTGAGTAGTTGCAGTCATGGGAGGTATAACTACGATAGTTGTAATCGTGTATGGTTGTTTCCTCACTCGGTTGCTAGAAGTCCTTCTCGTTGTTGGGGTGAAATTCATCTTTGAAACATATAGGGTGGTAAAGGGAACTTCAAATTGAAATGACTAGAGGTCTAACCGGGAATGTAAATTATGTTGGTGTGAAAATTAGTCAACTATTTAGCCATTGTGTTGACTGATTACCAACGAATGATTCCCCTTTAGGCGACTGACTCAAGGAAGGGATTTTATTCTTTGATTAGATTCCTAGTCCACTCCAAAGAGCTTTCTAGCATTTGTTGAACTAAAGTTTTTATACTATGCTACTCCTATGAAATTTGCAATAAATGAATATGATAAACAACTAAAAGTGGTGAAGGAAAGTTGTAAATAAAGGATAAATATAAGATAAATTTGATTGATTTTGGTCGGGACCTGTTTTAAGTCTAAATTTTCCCTATTTATAAGGATAAAAGAATTGTTCCTAACCGATCACTATCCTAGATTTGAGGAGATCATGGATCACATGATTTCAACCTCTTATCCTTGATAAACGTTGTCATCCATGTCTCCTAGAGCATCTAAATGCTAGATCATGGGTACGATACTTTTGCTCTTCTAATTTTACCCTTTTTTATCCTCTGTCGACTAAATATAGTTGTTTGGTTGTCAGCTATCTATTAGTCGATGGTTGTCGACTATTCTGCTTTTGTCAACTCTTTTCGGTGCATGCTTCCAACATGGGTAGTTGTCCTAAAAATTGTCCTTGAACACTTTTCCACGTTTTGACCTCTGTTTGCTTTATTCTTCATACAAAAACAAAGTTGTTAACTTCCACTACCCACTTCTCCTACTTTTTTAGGAAATCATGGCTCCATGTGCATTTAGCCTAGGGAAAACTACTTTGCAACTATCTTTCACATTCAAATTTTCCTTCCAACTTGGTCTTCTCCAAAATCGGTTTGATTCAACTCTATTGTACTAGTCGACATAAATAATCATTAACTGTTAGAAATAGTCGTTAGCTATCAGAAATAATTCTTTTAATTGTTAGTCACTAAAAATGATTATTTTAGTCGTCAATCATCTTTAGCATTGGAGCAAGCTAGAATCCATTTAGATCGAACTGCATTAGTCTATAGTTGTCGACTGAATTAGCTAATTAAATTAGCTGATGATAAACAACTAGTATCAGTATCAAACAAGAACTTTAATGGGTTTTCTATTTTTATAGTTTTTATGTTTTAAGAAGATCCGGACAAATAACATGTTCACTTATATCTTCTTCATAAGATGACACGTTTTGCGTTAATCTCCATATAACAAATATTGTGTTGCTTTTGATGGTCTTCAAACCGGAGCGAGAGAACAGTTAGATAAGCTTTTGAAGAAAATGCTTTAATGATATTGTCTTTTACACGTTTATATATTTTTTTCTAGAACTATTTTAAATGTAATAGCATATTTGAGTACTATAATATCTTCCTCAATAAAATTACTATAGTATTTGGTTTTTTATTTTTTTTAGAAAAGTTAACGTATTTGTGGCCTTCGACAAAATTAGACAAGGCAGGACCAATGTCTCTTACTCAGTATGAATTCTTGTAGGCTTGTCAGCAAGTCTTTAATTCGATATATGTTTATGTATTTATTAACGTGTAACTTTCTATCGGTATGAAATTTTTTATTCACTGAAAATACCAGTTCCTGACAAGTATGGCAGTGCTCTTATCTCCTTTGGGTTCTAGAGAGTTTTTTCAGTGTACTACATTTTACAATTTTTCTGGAATATTATCAGGAGATTTAGGAAACATACAATAATTTAAAATTTTAAAGCCAACTTGCACCAAGAAAAATAATAATAGAAGCACAGTGACAGTACACACAATAAACTCAGTATTATTACACACACAATCAATAGTCCGAACCTTCTGTGATGCTACATTGCATTCAATCCTGCATTAATCTTAAGAGCTGTAAATCGAAGAAGAAATTAAATTTGGTGATACGATAGTAAATATGAAGATGGAACCCATTTTTTGTTCCAGTAAGAATTTATTTCAACAATTATGATTTCGTATTATTCTGTTCAGACCTAGCTAATCAATAAATAGCTAATACAGGAAAAATAAATAAAAGGAAATCATTTTTTAAAAATATGCAGGGGGGGTTCATTTTTGTTGGTTACATTAAATAAAACCTATTGGTTTTCAAGATGTTCTCGATCTCAAGGGATTTATTTTTAAACTTAAAGATTTGTTAGGTGTGGCAATTTTACAATTTTTATTAGGGGCAGTTTGGTGTCTTGGTCTTTTCTTGTAGCTCTTCGTAATTTGTATTTTGATTGGGCACCCTTGTGCTTGTAGTCAAGATGTGCATTTTCAACAAAATGTCTATGCTTATTAAAAAAAAAAAGGTAAAATTGTATTTTTGGTCTCTCAGTTTATTTTCTTCAGTCTTAGATTTGATTTTTCAATACTTTAATTCACAACTTGGGTCCTCCTATTTTGTAAAATTGTGCAATGTTGATCCTCCAAGCTACAATTGGACGTTGACCATTAGCAAGTAATGTTGACTGTCACATGTCATGTTCTTGTTGGATGATGACTATCATGTGTCATGTTCTGATTGGTCAATGAAAACAACAATGCATTTCATCTTTCATGGAGTTGACATCCAATCAAAACATGACACGTGACGGTCATCATCCAATAAGAACGTGACACATGACAATCAACATCACTTGTCAACGTTCAATTGTAACCTGGGGGACCAACATTTAACGATTTTATAGAATAGAAGGACCCAATTCGTAAATTAAATTACAGGGAGATCAAATTCAAAATTGAAGATAAACTGGAGGACTAAAAATGCAATTTCGCCTAAAATAAATTGATAACATTTATCCAAACTTATAATTTGATAAAATAGTTTTTAAATATTATCTTTAAGTTATGCACAAGAGAATGTTATTGTAAACTATTTATAAATGTTATTACCCATATAATTTTTTTAACCCGTTAGGGTCAACCTATTAGTGGGAGTTTTGAATAACTCGCATGAGATTTTGGGTTCAATGTTAATGTCATTATATAGAAAAAAATTGTTATAATATTTTTTTACATTTTATTCATATAATTTGATATTCAACCAATAATACTAAATAATTTACATAAGGAAAAAACTAAATAATTTAATTAAGAAATAAAAAATTATAAAAATTTAATCATTCTTAAATTTAGTTCTTATAAAACCATTTAATTATTATCTTATTAAAATTAAATATTATTAAAAAGGATTACTAATAACAAAAAATTTAAATTTACTTCTTATTTAGTCATTGTGAATCTAAACATTATGTTTTTGGAAATATTTGAGTTGTCATCACAATTTAATAATTTCTAACCTTTTAAATTATAAAAAATAGGTTGTTAGCTAACTATAGTGATATCTATTTTAGATTCACATATTTTTATTATTTTAAGAACCTTATGTTAGAATGTTTGAATCATAACAACTTAGTACTTTTATCTTTTCAAAAATTAAATAGATGACTTTCGCTTGTATTTTCGTGCAAATAATATTTTAAATTAATCAATTTCAATTTTTTCTGAAAAAATATTAATTTGATTGATCATTTTACTTGAGAATACATTGGAGGAAGGAAAAAAATTTTCTCATGTTAAAGAAAATATGTTCATAGAATTTCATATCTCAAAAAAAATATTTTAAATAATAAAATTATCGAATGAAACTCTAAGAAACTTTAACTAGTAAGGTTTCAAATATGTACGTATATCTAATAAAGTTGTTTCTCTAAAAGGAACGATATCTTGTAAAGCAAAAAAACATGTATATTTAAGAAAATTTTATTAAAATCAAACATTAAAATTTTTATTTATAGAAAAATGTATAAACATTCCTAATAACATTTATAATTAACTAAACACATTTTAATTATTTATAAAAATCATAATTCCAAAAAATTTATAATTAGCAAATGTGAAAAAATTATCTTTCTACCAAATGTCGCCCAAAAGAACCGGCCGTATAAAGAAAACATATTCTGTGCCAACATGTTTACCCAACTTACTACGTAATTGGTCAAGCATGCAATATCCTATTCAAATAGAAGCGTATAAGAAACATTTTTTTTTTAGTGTCAGTATAAATTTCAATGTATAATTTTCCGCAAGCTGCCCAAAATCCCTTTCTACTTATTACCTAATTGCTCAAAGCATGCAAAAATCATTTTAAATTAGGTCCTATCAAATTAAACTTAAATAATATAAAATAGTCATGAGAAAAACTTGGCCAAGACGAATTTGAATGATTGAAAATATGAACTTGCTCACTCAGCAAACAATACAGAGGAGTTTAAAATACCTTTGAAAGTAAAATATTCGATTACAAAACTATATAGTAATTAAGGAACTTAGTTTGACATAATTTTTAAGAGTGAAAATAGAGAAAACCTGATATAGTAAAGAAAATAAATGAGACATATTTATTAAATATTATAAATATAGTCTTTAGTTTAGTTAGAAAAAAATGAATAAATTAATATTACTTTACTTGTGAACTTTTGTACAAAGAAATATGTAGATGAAAAACTATTTCCTATTTTCTTAACCAACAAATTTTTTTATATAAATATATGTAACACACAAGCACGTTTCCTGTAGAAACCTTACATTCATGGGCTCTACCAAACAGTAGTAAATGAATGGAAAAAGAAAATGTGAAAAATATTGTGAGAGTGCATCCTCATGAGCCCCACCAAATTAAATTCAACGTCTAATACAAATTCTTTTGCTCTGATATGGACCACAGATTGCTTCTTGATGGGAACGTCTAATACAAATTCTTTTGCTCTGATATGGACCACAGATTGCTTCTTGATGGGTGCTATTTATGAAATATCAGAATATATATATATATATATATATATATATATATATATATATATATATATATATATATATATATATATATTATGTGTAGCAGGCAAATCTTATGCCCCTTAGTATAGGAAGTAAATTAAGAAAAGCATGTGTACTTGTCTTATATATTTTTGGGGTGCATGGATAAGCATATATATCTTGTGCTTTGTTCATTCCATTTGCACCTCTTTAATTTCAATAAAAAAAATGTATCAAATATATAATTTTTAACAACATTTTACACGGTAAATTTTATCGATTAAAATCTACACAATTTGAATATCTTATATCGTAGATCAAATCTACACAATTTTAGATCATTTAAAATTAATTGAAATTTTATTGGACCATTTTATTTTAATGTATAATATGCTATTGAAAATAAAATAATGTTTTTCATATTTTGATCTAATTACAAGTTGATATATATAATAAATTTATTGATTTTTATAATAATTATTTTAATATTCATATTAATAAAGAATGATTTCTGATCGATTAATAATGTGAAAACTTAAACTAAGGGTGCATACTTTTTAAACTCTTTAATTAAGATATATAAGTAAATTTTTACTAATAAATTAAATATCTACAATTTTTTTAATTAATTATTTAAATTTTAGTATATATGATTATCAAAATAATGTACGTAATATGATAGTTGTATTAATAAAGTTTAATAACTATAAAATGTCAACCCATGTAGGGTTGGCCTGGCTAGAAAGGTGGAGAATTTGGATAATTTGTATCAAGTCCTGGGTTCAAACGTTATTATCTCGGCGTTGGGCATCCAAAAAACAACTACAAAATGTTATTAGATGTATTGTTTTCAAAATATTGCTTTTAGGGTGTGTGAGCGTGTAAGAGAGATTAACTTATTCTAGGAATAATTTTTTTTAATCAACTGACATGCAAAGCACCATGTTTAGACAATGTATTCCAACTAGGTTGGCAAACACAGTCTAAACATCATTTGCCATGCATACACCGGAAATTTTAAGAATAATTCTTGATGAACTAACTCATTTCAATAACTCTTTGTACAACTAAATTTTACAAATTTATCTGTTTAATTAAAAATTCTTATAAGTAGATCAAGTCTAAAAAATTATAAAATTTAAAAACTATTTGATACTTCATTATTAAATTTAATTTAACTTGTTATATACTTTTTGAAAATATAACTAAGTGTTAATTATATATAACTACAAATTTTCAAATTATTTATATTTTAGTGTGCATGATCATTGAGTTAATGTCAAAATATTTAATAATGATACAAATTTAAATTGTGTATCCATTATTTAATCATTTTAATGCATATCACTCTAATATATATCACATCATTCGCCCTAATTTAACTTTTTATTGAAAAAGTTTTCTACAAATGCAGTGTAAAACTATCTATAATATACATCGTACTTATAAAAATTATATTTATATAAAATTTGGATAGGCTATTGTCATTTCTTAATTTTAAAAGAAGTGTTTTGACTATATTACTTACTATTTGTTTAAATTTAACATGCTACATCAATATAACGCTTGTTTGGATAAGCATATAAATACTTTGAAGAAAAAAATAAAAAGAAAAATTGAAATAATCTTCTGCATTAACTAAAATTAGTTTATGCATGAGTTAAAAATATCTCTTAGAGAAGTTAATATGAGAGCTTTTATAAATTAATTAATGCATAAGATAATTTTAACTTATCAAAAAAACTCATTTCATTTTTCTTATTTTTTTTCTTAAAAGTGTTTTTGGATAAGTTTATCCTAACATGTCGATAATAGTTAGTTATAATTCATTGAGGAAGAAGTTAAGCCTTAGATGTATGTGTTGACATGATATTCAAAGGTTTTCATAAATTATCTATCATGGATTAAAAATTTGTATCCATCATATGAATTAGTGATGAAATTTACATCTATAAATGTGATATGTTGTTAATTTTATGTTACTTAAACGATATGGAAATTTTGGGTTACAAAATAATATTAACACTCCAATATACTCGTAGATTAGTGGTGACTAATTAGCGACGACCTCGAAACGGACGCATCAGTAACGACTAGGTTATAGGTAAGTCGATGCAAATTAATAATTTCAAAAAAATATATTTTTAAATTTTATGTAATTTAGTTTAACACCGATCCAAAACTTATGGATTTGGGTGTCAATAGTAAATGCACACCTACATTCGAATTTTCAAAATTTGAATGCTGATAATAAGCATCAATTAGGTTGTTGTTAGAGACATCATTATTATATTGTCACTTGTAAAACCTATTTTACTATTAGTAATCTCTTCCCAATCCCTTCATCAGTAGACACAACACAAGTACGTAGCATCATTTTGGTTGGGCGAGAAGACTTTGACATGGTGTTGGTAGAGAGGTGGTGTTAGGGCAAAGTTATAGTGGTGGTGATGATTGTTGGTGGTGGTTTTTTTGTGATTTCTTTTTTTATGGTTTCTTTTCTTTGTTGTAGGTGCGGCCATAATGCGTGGTGGATGAAGATTTTGGTTAAGGTGGGTGATAACTCTGGTGGTGAATGGAGGTTTTGATAATGGTGAGCTATATGTATGGGTGGGTGATTAAGTTTAGGTGTGCTGAGGGAGTGAAGGGCAAACATCAATGGATTTGGATATGGTGAACAACAATGAGGATGAACAACATTGTTGGTGATGATAATGTTTTTCTTTCTTCTCTTTACTTAACTTTGATCTAAGCGTCAACTTAACCAACAACCCAACACCATTATGTGATATCGATGATCTCTTTAGGCTAGCACAAACTTGTTAGTGACAACTTAGCCTCAACTTAGCCAACAACCCAACACCATTATATTTTATTTTCTTATTTTTTTTTAGGTAATTATGTTATTGGTATAAAATATTCATCAACTTTGTCAATGATTAATCTTTATTTTATTTTCTTATTAATTTTTTTTAAACTCAACAAATGACATTGTTAGCCCTAAAAAAATTATTGGTGGTTAATTAGCTAATAATTGATATTAGTTAGTTAAGGTGACTAGTTGAGAAAATAAGAAGTTGAACGAAACGAAGCTTCTAAGTTTAAGATTGACTGATGAACATTTAATTCTTTCAATTCAGAAATCAACTAAAGGAAAAGTATGTGCTTTGGAAGTAAGCTATTAAGGATTCAATAGAATTGGTGTTAGGCAGTATAAAATTTGGCTAATGTGAATTCAGTAGAAGTGACATTAGCTAGTGAGAAATTCGGCTACTAAGAATTTAGTAGTAGTGTTTTTTAGGGTAAAATTAACTCAGCTACTGAGAATTCACTGAAGTGGCATCAACTAGTGTAAGATTCGACTAATTTTCAGTGTTAGCTGAATAGGAAAGTTTACTGAACCAGGAAAAAGTGGTTACCCATGATTCTAGAAGATTTTTCGGATTTAGATTCTAGAAGATTTTTCGGATTTAGATTCTAGAAACAATAGTTAAGAACAACTAAAAGGAGTGTTCTATTAAAAATAGGAGTTGTTTACCGGCCACTTGTTTTAACAAAATACAGATCTAGTGGCTTTCAGAAAATGGAGATCGTCATACCTATAATTCATGAGTACTTACCCACAATGAGACAAGGGCCCACAATGACTTACCGAATTTGCCACTGTTAGCCAAATTAACATAAAATTTGCTGAATGGGCCTTAAAGCCATGTTTAGGACGTTACTGAGTAAAAAACGTGGTTCAGGAAAATATATAAGTTCTTAGCTTTATAAATAGGTGTTGTACTTAAATTTTAAAGGCACACTCAACCAGTGGCGAGCTCTTTGGGGGCGGGAGAGCCACGACTCTCCCCCGATTTTTTTTTCAAACATAGGTAATAATAGGAATAAGTTATAAATATTTTTTTTAACAATAGTGATTGAAAAAAGCAAGAGTGATTTGTTGGGTTTTTTGGGCTCTCTTCTTATGTGAAGTAAAGACTCAAATGAGAAGGTCCATCTTGTCTCACTTATTGAAGTGGAGAGGGGTCAGATTAATAGAGAGTGAGACTCATTTGAGAGAAAAAAACAGTTACAAATCATTGAAAGAGAAAGGAGAGGAAAAATTATTGTGATTTTCGCATACCCACCCGAGAGCATTTTTCAGATTGTAACTGCGGATTTGTTCACCGTTGGATCAGGTTGATTTTTGGATAGCAGGTTCTACGCACGTGATATTTCAAATTGTTCGATTGGATCGTCAAAAAGATATCTAGAGAGAAAGGTAAGTGTTTTGTATTATCTGCTCTATATTTTAGGGTTTCATCTTCTTGTCTCTATTATACCAATTGAGGGTTTGTTTTGATTTGACTATTTGTAGCATGTTTCAATGCACTTGTTTGAAACTCTCTTGTATCTTTATTGATTATAGTGGAGTTATTTCTTTGGTTTGAACGACTCGTGGTTTTTACTCTTCCATTAAGGGATTTTCCACGTTAAACAAATAGTGTCTCTATTTTTTTTTCTTAATTTCTATTGCACTCTATATTTTATTGGTGTTCCTCACTAGTTCTTGCAAGTTTGGGAGAATTTATTTTTGCTGCCTATTACTTTGTTATTGAGTTTGTTATTGTGTTGACTTATTTCCTCCATGAGAGTGGTACCATAGCTCTTTGGTTAAGGGGTTGTTTTTCTACTTGCTTGAACGATGGAGGCACATATGAAGGGTGATAGAGATAAAAGCAGAAGCAAGTCTAGGTCTCGGTACAAGAATGTTGAGTGTCATTATTGTCATAGAATAGGACATATCCAAAGGAATTGTTTTCTATGGAAGAAGGAGAGTACAGACAAGAAGGGTAAGCAAAAAGAGAAGGATCATGATGATGAATGTGTGACTACTGCTACTATTAATGATCTTGTTATTCTCCAAGGCCCTGATTTTCTTAATCTCGTATCTGATGAGAGCATGTGGATAATTGATAGTGGTGTTACACTGCATGTTACAGCCAGGAAGGAGTTCTTCACATCGTACACTTTAGGTAATTTTGGAGTCTTGAAGATGGGTAATGATGACGTGTCCAAGG
Source organism: Glycine max (assembly GCF_000004515.6). Taxonomy (NCBI): domain Eukaryota; kingdom Viridiplantae; phylum Streptophyta; class Magnoliopsida; order Fabales; family Fabaceae; genus Glycine; species Glycine max. The sequence continues at coordinate 41,082,462 of NC_038243.2, read as the reverse complement.
TGATTGGTGTTGGTGATGTTTGTTTGCAAACCAACATGGGAATACAGTTGCTACTTAGAGGAGTGAAACATTCTCCAGATGTCCGCTTTAATTAGATATCTGTGCAGGTACATGATGATGCTGGTTATGATAACCACTTTGGTTTTGGAAAGTGGAAACTTACCAAGGGTAACTTGGTTGTGGCCAAGGGGGAGAAAATTTCAAAGTTGTATTGGACAAAAGCTTTGGTTGCTAGAGACAGTGTTAATGCTATGTATATGGAGGCATCTTTGTGGCACCAAAGGCTTAGTCATATCAGTGAGAAGGGGCTGAATTGTTTAGCCAAGAAGGATATGCTTCTAGGATTGAAGAATGCAAATTTAGAGAAATAGTCTCATTGCATGGTTGGTAAGAAAACCAAAGTATCCTTCAAGAAGAATCCTCCCTCCAGAAAATCTGAGTTGCTTGAATTGGTGCATTCAGATGTTTGTGACCCTTTGAAGGTGAAATCCTTTAGTGGTGCACTTTATTTTGTTACCTTCATTGATGACTATTCCAGGAAACTTTAGGTATATGCTTTGAAGACAAAAGACCAAGTTCTTGAAAAGTTCAAGGAGTTTCATGTCGTAGTTGAGAGGTAGTCTGGTAAGAAGTTGAAACGCATTCGTACGGACAATGGTGGTGAGTATTATGGACCTTTTGATGTCTATTGCAAGCAGCATGATATTGCTTATGAGAAAACTCCTCAACTAAATGGTTTGGCGGAGAGGATGAACAGGACATTGATTGAGAGAGTGAGATGTATGCTCTCTGAAGCAAAGTTATCCAAGCACTTCTGGGGTGAGGCACTGTACACAGCAATGCATGTTATCAATCTTAGTCTTGTTGTTGCTTTGCATAGTGAGGTACCAAACAAAATTTGGTTTGGCAAGAATGTGAAGTATGATCACTTAAGAGTTTTTGGCTGCAAGGTTTTTGTGCATGTTCCAAAGGATGAGAGGTCCAAGTTGGATGCAAAGTCAAGGCAGTGTATCTTCATTGGTTATGATGCGAATGAATTTGGTTACAGGTTCTATGATCCTATTGAGAAAAAGCTTGTTAGAAGCCGTGATGTGAAATTCATGGAAGACCAAACCATTTAAGACATTGATAAGGTAGAGAAGTCTACACCCAAGGAAGACAATGGTGTAGCTAATTTTGAACCAGTCCAACTGCCTATTCAGAATCTGAATATTGATGTTCAGAATGATGTTGGTGTCCAACAACCTAGAGATGAGGTTGATGTTCCTGCTGATGATGATGATGAAGAGGAGCATGACATGTCACAAGATGAAAATCTTGGTGATGCTACCGAACCACCTCAAGTTCAACTCAGGAGGTCTAACAGGAAGAGACAACCTTCTAGGAGGTATTCTCCTAATGAGTATGTGATCCTAACAGATGATGGAAAACCTGCATGCTTTAGAGAGGCCATGGAAAGTGAAGAAAAGAGAAAGTGGCTGGATGCAATGAAGGATGAGATGAAATCCATACATGATAATCACACTTTTGATTTAGTGAAGTTACCTAAGGGTAAAAAGGCCTCGGATAACAGGTGCATCTATAGGGTGAAGCATGAGAGTAACTCTACATCTCTGAGGTACAAAGCCAGATTAGTGGTGAAGGGCTATAGTCAAAGGAAGAGTGTTGATTTTAATGAGATCTTTTCTCCCATGGTGAAAATGTCATCCATTAGAACCGTGTTAAGTTTGGCTTCTAATCTTGATTTGGAGGTAGAGCAAATGGATGTAAAAACTGCTTTCCTTCATGGTGATTTGGAGGAAGAGATCTACATGAAGCAACTTAATGGTTTTCATGTTGAAGGGAAAGAAAACTATGTGTGTAGGCTGAGAAAGAGCCTACATGGTTTGAAGCATGCTATGAGGCAATGGTATAAGAAATTTGAGTCTGTTATGTGTGAGCAAGGCTACAGGAAGACTACTTCTAACCATTGTGTCTTTGTTAGAAAGTTTTTTGATGATGACTTCATTATCCTGTTATTGTATGTTGATGACATGCTTATTGTTGGGAAAAATATTTCTAGGATTGGCAGGTTGAAGAAGCAATTGGGTGAGTCATTTCCCATGAAAGACATGGGAGCTGCTAAACAAATTCTTAGTATAAGAATCATGCGTGACAGAAAAGAGAAGAAGTTGTGGCTGTCACAAGAACACTCATCAAAAGAGTGTTGCAGAGATTCCAGATGGAAAAGGCTAAGGTGGTGAGCACTCCTCTTGCTACTCATTTTAAACTGAGTTCTAAATAGAGTCCATCAAATGAAGTTGAGAAATTAGATATGCAATGAGCTCCTTTTGCATCTGCAGTGGGAAGTTTGATGTATGCAATGGTATGCACAAGACCAGATATAGCACATGTTGTTGGTATAGCCAATAGATTTTTGTCAAACACGTAGAGAGCATCAGAATGCTATGAAATAGATTTTGAGGTATCTTCATGGTACTGTTGATATGAGGCTTTGTTTTGGTGGTGATAAGCCTACTTTGGTGGGGTACTCAGACTCAGATATGGTTGGAGACATTGATTCCAGGAGGTCCACTTAGGGCTATTTGATTAAATTTGCAGGGGGAGATGTGACTTGGTAGTCCAAGTTGTAAAAGTGAGTAGCTTTATCTACTACGAAGGCAGAATTCATTGCCATTATTGAAGCATGCAAGGAGTTGCTATAGGTGAAGAAATTCTTGCATGAGCTTGGTTTTGTTCAGGATAAATATCTACTATTTGTGGATAGTCAAAATGTTATTCATCTTGTAAAGAACTCAACCTTTCATTCAAGGTCTAAGCATATTGATGTGAGCTATCATTGAATACGAGATGCTTTGGATGCTAAGTTGTTGGAGTTGGCCAAAATTCATACTGATAATAATAGTGCTAATATGATGACTAAGGCATTACTAAGAGGGAAGTTTGAAGCTTGTTATGAGATCGCCGGTTTGGCAGTCACCTCTACAAAGTTGTGGGGGGGGGGGGGGGGGGGAGATTTGTTGGGTTATTGTGAGAAGGCTCATTTTGTCTCACTTATTTAAGTGGAGACGAGTCAGATTAGATAGAGAGTGAGACTCATTTGAGAGGAAAAAATAGTTACAAATCATTGAGAGAAAAAGGAGAGGAAAAATCATTGTGATTTTCGCATACCCTTTAGAGAGCATTTTTCATATTGTAACTGCGGATTTGTTCACCATTGGATTGGGCTGCTTTTTGGAAAGCAGGTTCTACACAGGTGATACTTCAAATTGTTTGGTTGGATCATCAAAAAGATATCTGGAGAGAGAGGTAACTATTTTGCATTATCTGCTCTATATTTTGGGGTTTCATCTTCTTGTCTCTATTGTACCAATTGAGGGTCTATTTTGATTTGATTGTTTGGAGCATGTTTCAGTGCACTTGTTGGAGACTCTCTGGTATCTTTATTGATTATAGTGGAGTTATTTCTTTGGTCTGGATGACCCTTGGTTTTTACCCTTGCATTGAGGGGTTTTTCACGTTAAACAAATTGTGTCTTTTTTTTCTTAATTTCTATTTTGCACTCTATATTTTATTGGTGCTCCTCACAAGTTCTTGCAAGTTTGGGGGAATTTATTTCCGCTGCCTATTACTCTGTTATTGAGTTTGTTATTGTATTGGCCTATTTCCCCCATGAAAGTGGTATCTGAGCTCTTGGGTTAAGGGGTTGTTTTTCTACTTTCTTGAACGATGGAGGCATATATGAAGGGTGATTAGAGACAAAAGCAGGAGCAAGTCTAGGTCTCGGTACAAGAATGTTGAGTGTCATTACTGTCACAGAATAGGGCATATCTAGAGAAATTATTTTCTATGGAAGAAGGAGAGTAAAGACAAGAAGGGTAAGTAAAAAGAGAAGATCATGATGATGACTGTGTGACTACTGCTACTAATGATGATCTTGTTATTCTCCATGACCCTGATTTGCTTAATCTTGTATCAGATGAGAGCATGTGGATAATTGATAGTGGTGCTACACTGCATGTTACAGCCAGGAAGGAGTTCTTCACATCTTACACTCCTAGTGATTTTGGAGTCTTGAAGATGGGTAATGATGACCTATTTCCCCCATCAGACATTACTCTGTTATAGAGTTTATTATTATGTTGGTCTATTTCCCCCGTCATGATTACAGGACTTGTGTTTACGATATAGCTGATTTACAAAAATAAGTGTAGAACAATTTTTTTTTATATTATTATATTATGTTAAGATTCAATTACTCTTTTAATTATTATAGTTACAAAAAAATTACCTTTTGATCTCTATACTTAAAAATTATCTATTTTAATTCCTACACATATTTTTTTAATTTATTTTAATTCTTATACATACTATTTTTTTTTATCTATTTTAGTTTCTACCGTCTAAATTTATAAGAACAAAAGGATTAAAAATACTATGTGTAACACTACTATAAAATTTACTTTTAACATCGTTAGAATAACATCATTTTATAGAAAACCGATGTAATCCAAAATGTGGTGGCATAATCGTAAATAACGTGACTTCATAAACATCGGTTCTCCGAAAAACCGATGTTAACATGAGTTGGTTAACATTGATTTTTGAAAAATCCGTTGTTAATTAACTCACATTAACATCGGTTTTTCAGAGAAAACCGACGTTGTATTGTCCTATTTATATTTTTTTCGCACTTCTGGCAATTCACTCGTCTCCCTCACGTTTCGTCTCCCTCACGAACCCTTTGTCAGTCTCACTCTCACTCTCGTGGTGCTGAAACCATTATTGTTGATGGTGTTTCGCTCACAATGAAACCACTCTCGCTCACGGTGAAACCACTGTCGTGTCGCTTACGATGTCGTCATTATCAGTCTCACTCTTGCTCACGGTGTAGGTGTCACTGACACTATCACTCTCATGGTATGTTTTTCTCTTGAAGCTTTTTTTACAGTGAAATCATGGTTCTGGTTATTTTGGTTGGATTCTTCTCTTCTGCAAAGTGTCATGGATAGGTTTGACAGTCTTCAAACCTATGTTGGAGAGAGATTTGACTCCTTAGAGAGTCAAGTAGATATTCTATTCGGAGAGATGGATTCTAGGATCACAAAGATTGAGGGCGACGTTACTTTCATCAGAGATTGCTTCGACCTTCCACTGCCACCATCCACTTAGATTATTATTATAGTTTATCGTATTTTCTATTTCTAAGCCTTGTATTTGGCTATGTTTTGAAACTTTATTAGTACTTTATTTTCTAGAATTTTAAAAACTTGTTAGTTGCTTTATGTTATGGTTCTACTTGGTTACTTATGATGACTTATGACTTATTTGATACATATGCTTTTATTATGATTTATGGATAATTTATTGTCTTGTTTGAGTTTTATAAGTTTCTTTTTTTTTTGTATGAATACATTTCTTGTATGTTTATCCATTTGTGTATGATTTTATGTTACAACGCACTTTGGCCTTTTTGTTGATGCCAAAGGGGGAGAGAAATTTGGGGTTATTTAAATCAATAAATCGTACAATTATTAACTTAACTTAAAATGAAGCTTAAACTCAAAAAGAAAAGGGGAGAATAAAGTGAGTGAACGACTAGAAAATAGCTTGTATGCATCTTTTGATTTCAGGTTTGTCATCATCAAAAAAGGGGAGATTGTGGAAACAAAGCTACAATGATGATTGACCAAGATGTTTTGATGATGCCAAAGCTCAAAGAGTTGTTTCAAGATTAAAGAATCAAGCATTCAAGATTCCACTCAAAGTTTCAAGAATCAAATGAAGAAATCAAGAAGCATCAAGCCAAGTCAAAATAGGTAGTAAAAAGTATTTTTCAAAAAATATCAAATAGCACACTTTTTGTTTGGAAAAGGATTTTCTGAAATCTTCTAAGTTACCAGAGTTTTTACTCTCTGGTAATCGATTACCATTTGATAGTAATCGATTACCAGTGACCAGGATGGTTTTCAAACTAGTTTTTACAAAGGAGTAATCAATTACGATTTTCTAGTAATCGATTACCAATGCTTTGCAACGTTCCAAAATGATTTTCAAATAGTGTAATCGATTACACTATATTAGTAATCGATTACAAGTGAATCTGAACGTTGGAATTCAAATCCAATTGTGAAGAGTCACAACTTTTCATAAAATACATTGTGTAATCGATTACATCATTATGATAATCAATTACCAGTGAACGTTTTTGAAGAAAATGTTTTCTCAAAAGGTATCAAGGTTCTATAAATATAAGACCTTGGCACGCATTTTCAAGAGAGACATCTGATTACACAGAACTTTTCACTGCTTATCTCTTGCAAAACCTCTGCCAAAATTCATTCTGAGTTTTTGTTCAATCTTTCCTTGAAGAAAGGAAAATTCTGCAAAAACGAAAATTATGCTATTCTTCTATTTTTCTCTTCTCCTTCATTCTTTTCTCCCTCTTGCCAAAAGAATTCAAAGAACTAACCGTCTGAGAATTCTTTTGATTCCCCAAACAAAGAATTCAAAGAACTAACCGTCTGAGAATTCTTTGCCCAAACACTAAATTCAAAGAACTAACCATCTGAGAATTCTGTGTAAGAAGCGGGTAGCTTCTTGGTTGTAATAGTGAACACAAGGGAGGGTACATCCTTTGTGGTTCGCTTCAAGTAGAGGGTACATCTACTTGGTTGTTCAAAGAGAACAAGGGAGGGTACATCCTTGTGGCTCTTTGCTTGTAAAGGATTTTTACAAGGAAAGGAAAATCTCAAGAGGTTGCTTGAGGATTGGATGTAGGCACGGGTCGTTGCCGAACCAGTATAAAAATTGTGTTTGTTTTCTTCTTCCCTACGCTCTTTACTTTTCTGCTGTGCACTTTTTATTTCTACTTTACTTTTGTCTAAGTTATCGTTTTTGTTCTTTACTTTCTCATAACTTAGTAGTAAAGCCTAATTGAATCTAGTAACATTAAGAAGGATAAATTTTAATTAGTCAAGACACATTCATAATTAATTCAACGCCCCCTCCCCCCTTTCTTAATTATTCTGAGGCCACTTGTTCCAACATTCTGTTGTTCATGGTTCTAGTTATTTTAGTTGTTTTGGTTGTTTTCAACAGTGTTTTGGTTGGATTCGACATTGTTTTGGTTGTTGGTTCTGGTTGTTTTCGACAATGCAGGCCTTTTTTTGACAGAAATTTTACTTAGGTTCTATTTTGATTGCAGATTTACTTAGGTTCTATTTTGCATGGTTCTGGTTCTTCCTCATTATATTAGTTGCATGGAATAAGCTCCTAGATAAGCATGGTGCATAGCCAGTTTGTGCATGGATCAGTTAGTGGATTTAGCTGGTTTGACAAAATCTATTTAATGTTATGTTTATATTATAAATGGAGTTTAGAAATGAAGGATGAAGATCAATAAAACTGGAAGGAAATGACTAACACAATGATGAAGATTAACAAAAAAAGCAGAGGAAATGTTCAACATTGTTCATGTTATGGATCATGTTAGAAATTTCAACATTATTTTCAAATAAATATGACATGATATAACACATTTGTTTATATTACTTTGCTTGTTAAATGTAACTTTATGGTGAAGTCAGTAAGTCATTTGTTGTAAGATGGAAGGATGAACAAGAGCCTACATGACATATGCTACACTCTAGTAGCAACATGCACTTTGATACATATAACCAAGATCTGGTGAGCCCAGCTCTACCAGCTAGATGGACAGAACTCATAGAGTTCTATGCGCTTATTGGAAATCATTGGGTGACCTTGACTCACTTTTGACAATGTTTTCCTCCTCACCATATTCAAAAGCAGTTCTAAACCAAAAGTTTACCCTAAATAGCACTCCTTGTACCATCAAGTTCCTAACTCAAACACTTTTAAAGTCCTGCTAACTGAGTACAAAGTGACTTGCAACAGTTTGGTGAGTGATTAAGCACTTCTCTGTATGTGAAATTTTAAAATCATATACATATCTAATATGAATTTTGTGTTAATTTCAAGATGTGTCAAGTACCATGTACTCATTTATGAAGACTGTAAAATTCACCCATCTGAACTTGGAAGGGACTACAGAGTGTAGGATAATTTATAATCATTGTACGAAGATTGCAAAAATTGGAAATGGATGGAGGAATTTTGCACAAGTACAAAATTTTCTTAATAGAACTCAAATTATATTTGAATTCCTAGATGTAACTTCTAACTTTGCTTTATTTTGGATTTGTTTGTAATTAAAGTACATTGCTACTCTACTATTATCAATTTGTAAATTTTTGTTTATAAGTCTTGGTGATATATTTTGTGAGAAACATTAGAACTTCGTGAACACATTTGTGGTATATTTTGTTTATAAATGTTTATAACTACTCTTGGTGCATGATAGACTTTGTTTATAACTTTTCGTGCATGGCTTATTTTATGTGTTTTTTTTATAACTTTGAATGATAAGTTGTGATATGAATTAATTACATGTTGGTAATTAAAAAATAGAATATTAAAAAAATTCCAAAAAACAACATCAATTTTAAGAAAAAATCAATGTTGTCAGTAAACAACAACAATAATGTTGTTTTAGCAAAAAAATAATATCAATTTTTAAAAAAATCAATGTTGTTTACTAACAACATTGATATTTCTAAAAACCAATGTTGATGAGAAGAAAACAATATTGATTTTTGTAAAAAAACTAATATTGTTTTTTGCTAAAACAAATATTGGTTTTTAAACAACCAATATTAACATTGATACTTTAATGTTAATAGTTTCAATATTGATTAATAATTGATGTCAAAAATCCTTAATAACCAAAGTAAAAAACTTATTTTCTAGTAATATGAAAAGAGACAATATAAAAACTAAAAGGTAAAGATTATAAAATATAAAAACTAAATAAATAATTAAACTTTATATTAATGTATACTCTTGTGAGACTTAAACATAAATAAATTTAACTATGTGGATTAAAAAAGTGGGTTAATGTCATTCAATTTTTCTAACCACATTTAGAAAATAATATTTTTTCCTAAAGTTTCATTCCTTGGAACTATAATCAAAATTAATTGAATGGTATTTTTGGGATGATATCATTAAATCAAATTACAGTCTTTACAATTTATTTATTTTTAAGTCTAAAAATATATTTTTTGTTATTTATATTTAGGTCCAGAAAGGGAGTATTTAAATATAATAATAAGTGTTTTTTTAATAATAAAGCTTTCTTGGGAAGCAAAAACTCAACTTATCCAAGCTACTATATGCTGAAGGGAAAACAAAAGCTTCATTGTCTACTATTTATTTGACATGCCAAGTGAAAGAAATGTTATGAGTTATTGAGTTACCACTGAGTTATTGATTGTGAAGAAATCATTTATTATTATTATTATTATTAACAATAAAAAAATATTTTTTATGTTCTATAAATTTGTGTTTATGGTTGTTTTAGACTTTTAGTATATTATTCCACAAAATTGTGGATTGACAACTCTAAGTTATAATCTTGTTAATATATATATATATATTAACAAGATTATATATATATTCGTTAATTAATTCAAATGCTGGTTATCTGTTGGACTAGTTTAATATTGTTGATATTTTCTTATTATTTTTTGTTTAGAGTTATATAATTATATTTCTCCAAAAATTATGATCAACCTCCGCCACTGCACTTAACCCAAATCAATTAGCCTTATTTTATCTTACATTACTTTTATCACTTCCCTTTTTAGTTTTCCTATCGTTTTCATTTAACACTTTTATTTATCGCATTCATTTGGAGTCTTTCTTTTATAACTTTCAACCTTTATTTTTTTTGTTTTTGCAAATCTTATTTTCTTCTTCATTCACCTACACTAAATACTTACCAGAGTAGTTTGAAAACCCATTTAATCAGGAACAAATTTTCCTTCTCATTATCAAATTGCATGATCACTATTTAAGAATCGAACCATTTGACTGAGTTTATTTTGTGACTAACAGATATATTAATGAATAAAAATTATCATCTTGTATTGATTTAAATGTACAGTAAGCTCTATTTGGCAAGTTCGAAGTATATTTAACTTAATTATAGTGGATAAGTTTCTCTAATTAAAAGTAAAAGTATTTTTATCATAATTAAAGTAAAAGTATTGGTAACGATGTTTGTCTCGCTAACTTATTATAACATTTTTCTAATATATATTACGTAATTATTATTCATTAGTTTTCTCTTTATTATTTTGATTAAATTTCTTCTCTATCCTTCCTCTTGCTAACCCACACCCCCCAATATCTGTCATGTGTCACCTATCACGTAGTTTTCTTGTGGCGATATATATATATATATATATATATATATATATATATCATCTAGCTCCCACTTGCCACCCTTGCTGTGGTCTGTTTAACACCATCATAATAGGAGTTTTGTTTATTGATTAGTTTAATTTGGAATTACATAATAAATCTAATTAAAATTATCTTAAGCTTTAATTTTAAATATTATACCGTCTTTAATTACTTTTTGGGCTATTTTTGTCATGTTCAAAATTTCTATCTCATGACATATAGAATCTAGGTATTTGTAGTTTAATGTAAACTATAAAGGATTTATATTCTCGATATTTTCTTCATATAATAAATATAATTCTAAAAAAAATATTTTTGATTTTAAATTATACAAAAAACATAAAATATTCTTTTTTGTTTGGAAGACAAAATCTTCTGCTAACATGTATTTTAATAATTTTCACAAAAATAATTCAAAAATATTTAATTGATAAAATATATATTTAGGATAACAAACAGTAAAGAAACTATTTTTGTCAGCATAAAAATATAACTTATATCAAAAAATTACTATAACATGTCTTTTTATGATCATATTTTATTTAATGAAAATATTTTAATATAAAATTTATATAAATAATAATATTTCAAATTTTTTAGATGAAAAATATTTGAAATAGTATATATTAATTTATTTAGAGGAATATAACTATTTTAAAATAAAAAATACAGTATAAAATAAATAGAATTCTTTTATCAAAAATAAATAAGTAGAAGTCATATCAGAAAATCATATAAACGAAGTCATTTTATGTAAAAAAAAATTATTTATTTGCAAGTTCAATTGCTAATTTTGTTAAACTCTTCAAATTCAATCAACTACCATAGATATATTATTTGCCATAAGTTATCATTAAGTGTGTAGATTAACTAATATAAAATTATTCTAGTTTGATTAATAATCTCTAAGTTTAAAATCTTGAATATATATATATATATATATATATATATATATATATATATATATATATATATATATATATATATATATATATATATATAATTGTAATTAATATTTTAAATAAATTGTCTGTGCTTGTAACAATTATATGTTATTTAAATATAATTGTCTCGTACAATGAATGAATCTGATATCTAGGAAGAGCTCTAAGCATATAAGATATAAGTTATAAGTTATCTATCCCGTATTTTTTTAATTTTTGCTTAACGGGGCTATTATTTGTTTAATATCTGTAATAGTAATTAGAGCATGTGTTTCATTTTCCCCTTATAGTTATATATTATAGTTATATATTGTTTCACTTTGATCTAAATATTTTAATCAATAATTTTCTAGATTCCCCTTAATCATTAATTCTGAAAAATATAGTCTAGCTAACTAGCTAGCTCAACATATCAGTTATATATATATATATATATATATATATGTCCACGTAATGTGTGATGTCGGTAAAAAATAAATAGCATATTTAAATCAGTGGAAAGAGACCGACGAACTTTATAAATAAAAATAATAATATATATAATAAATACAAAGGAAAAAATGTTTTTAAGTGATCTTTGATCTCTATTCTTAAGTGATATGAGAATTTGGGACAACCAAAATAATTTATAATTATATATAAAAAAGCAAATAAAAATAAATGGGAAAACATATATTTAGGCCTCGTTGTTCTGACTATCCCTTTACCATGCAGGTGTCTAAAATTAAGATACGAAACCTCACTCACAAATGCACGTACTGCATATCATAACTACTTTCACAGTGATATGTAATGTTTATCCCTCTATATATAACGTTGCTTTCCCACACCCTTCTCCTTGAACTTGCTTAGTTTGTCTCCTTTTCCTACTCTTTGTTTGACTTGTTCTCTGCACCAAACCCTCCCAAAACCGCTAACTTCTTCAACGTTCCACTATTGGCCACAAACAATGGGTAGGTCACCATGCTGTGAAAAAGAGGGCTTGAAGAAAGGGCCGTGGACTCCAGAGGAAGACCAAAAGCTCATGGCGTACATTGAAGAGTTTGGCCACGGAAGCTGGCGTGCTTTGCCTGCCAAAGCTGGTAACATTCCACTATTGCACAATATTTAGTTTCTTTACTTTTAACTGGTGTACTGACTCAGTGCCTTAACCTGTTCAATTTTGATAACATTGCATTCTTTTGGAACTTTTTATAAGATGGTGTGCTAATAGTTTCTTGGTTGTTGATATTTAGGACTTCAAAGATGTGGGAAGAGCTGTAGGCTAAGGTGGACTAACTACCTCCGACCAGACATAAAAAGAGGAAAGTTCAGCTTGCAGGAGGAGCAAACAATCATTCAACTCCATGCCCTTCTTGGGAACAGGTGAGCAAATCAATAGTAGTAGAAACTTTTGAAAGTTGAAAGTCGAAACAGTAATTTATTGAGTACCACATAGACCCCATAAACCAAAAATAACTAACGACCGTTGCTATATCTACATCATTACATGGCCCAGCTAGCTAGGAATGCTAACTAGCATATAGCACAATTTTAGTATGCTCTCATTTTTGGCTATGCAAGTTTTCCATTAGAAAAAGGGCTCCAACAACATGCCATTTACAAAACAACAAAACTAAGTAATTCTGTAGATGTTTTTATATTGTTCTATCCTCATAATTAAAGTTCCATCTGTATGTTGTATAATAAAGATTTCTATTAAATGTCAACATAACTTATCAAGATAAAAGTAGATTTGTGGGTAGATTTGCGGTTAGAAAGTAATATAAAAATATTGATATTTAACTGCAATGCACTAACAATAAAAATAATTATTTGTATCAGTTTTAAAATAATTATAATAAGATATAAAATTATCATAATACATGCTAATAATATGTGATCGAAAAATATTCTAAAATTATTTTATATAATATGTGATTGGAAGATATTGTAAAATTATTTTATAATTTATGGATCTATATTTAAATTTTGTACTCTATGAAACACGTATTTAGATAAATATGTACACATTATCATGTCCATTGCTAATGGTTGTTTGTTGAATTTTTTTTTTCACAGATGGTCAGCCATAGCAGCTCAACTTCCCAAGAGAACCGATAATGAAATCAAGAACTACTGGAACACACACCTGAAGAAGAGGCTAACCAGAATGGGGATAGACCCCACCACCCACAAGCCGAAAACCGACGCACTCGGCGGCTCCGGTGGTGGCCAAACCAGGGACGCGGCGAACCTCAGCCACATGGCGCAGTGGGAGAGCGCCAGGCTAGAAGCCGAAGCGAGACTCGTGAGAGAATCAAAGCTGCAAGTCCAGAACAACCTGGGATCATGCTCCAGCACACAACCTGCGAGACTTGTTCTCAACAAAATCACAACACAACAACAACCCTCGCTGCCACCGTGCCTCGACATCCTCAAAGCATGGCAAAGCTCGTGGAACAAACCGCCACAACAACCAACAACAAAAGAAAACAACACCAAGATAATGCATAGCATGTATGCAATGATGCTTTCCACTGATGACACTCTAGAGTCTCCAACATCCACGTTGTGCTTCCCAGGAACAACAACAACAACAACAATGCTTCCTATCTCCAACAACATTGGATTACTCTTCAATGAAAACAACAACAGCAACAACAACATGTATCCTCTCGCGACAACCATCGACGATGGTGTGTTCATGAAAGACAACACCACCACAATGTTGAATTTGCAAATGCAAGATGACGATATTATGGCGGCAGTGGAAGCATTTAGAGCGTACGACAACAACAGCAGTAGGAACAAATATAATAATAACAATGTTGTTGTTCCTCCCTCACTCTCCAACAGTGTCATCCTCGAAGGACTCAATAACGACAATGATGATAATAGTAAGGCTGCTTTGGTTGTGTATGACTCAAACGATGACTTGGGCACGGAGGAAGCAGACAACCTGGCAATAATCAACGGGGACGGAAGCCTCTGCAACGTGAACAACCTCGATGAGAATAATAAGCATTACTGGAATAACATATTCAATTTGGTGAATGATCCCTTGTCTGGTTCCTCTGTCTTCTGAAGAAGCTGTAGTTAGCTAGTTAGTGTAGCTGTTGTTAGCTATAGGAACTTTAGGTTAAATGCTAAAAATATTAATGTCTCACAATAATAATAATTATTATGTAACCATGATAATATTCTTGTCCAAAAATATGGATTTTAGGTGTTAAGTGTTAACCGTTATGTTATGAGTGTGTTAAAGTAACCCCTCTTGATATTTAATTAGCTTTAGCACCATTGTTCTAGGATTTGGATTCACCCGTTTTCTTGGGAGTGTCAATTTCTGAAGGCAAAATCAATTAATCAATGTACTATGTGCTCTCGATTACCATAGCAATCATTAGCATCAACATTAACTGTATAATCATTACAATCAACATTAACTCTCTCTCTCTCTCTCTCTCTCTCTCTCTCTCTCTCTCTCTCTCTCTCTCTCTCTCTCTCTCTCTCTCTCTCTCTCTCTCTCTCTCTCTCTCTCTCTCTCTCTCTCTCTCTCTCTCTCTCTCTCTCTCTCTCTCTCTCTCTCTCTATATATATATATATATATATATATATATATAAAGAGGGAAATATTAGAGGTACGCGACTAGGTGAAATTTATACATGGAACTTATGAAGTTTGGTAGAATCTTTTAGTGACCTGCGTATTGCTCTTCCATTATCAGCATTGTACGTCACTGTTCATTTATGAACTTGAATTAATTATGTTAGCTGGCGGAGCTAGCATCTACTTTGAGTTACAACCGGTCCCTACCATTCTGCTGCTGCCTGTAAAATTTAGATTTATTATTAATTTATTACCTTCAAAAAGAAAAATAAATTGGAATAATATCAATTTATCATTTTTTAAAGCACAATTGCATTGTGTAATACTATAGATTAAAGAATACGTAAAAAAATAATTAATATACATGCTGAGGATTCCACCAAAAGTGTCCTCCGATTAGATTGAATAGTACTATAGAAACACATGTATATACCTCGAGTTTGGAAAGAGTATGTGAGTTGGGTTAGGAATTTTATAATTTTTAATTGATTAATATAGGTTACATGTTATATTATAATATTTATATTAATTATTTATATTTAAATGGATTTAATATAAAGTGATCTATTTAAGTGAGTTTATTAAACTGTCAGAAAATTGATATGAGCTTAATGAGCGGAAATCAGTTTGCTCCATTAGGGGATAATGAGAACCCTAATAGGTTTAAAACCTAAGGCATGGTTATGGTCTCCAATACACCAAATCAATAAATAGTTTCTTCTCTTTCCATCTGAAGAGAAAACGAAGGTCCCATAAGGAAGAAGGTGATTTGGTTGAGAAAGATCATTAAACCAATTGTTCGTGACCGCTGTAAGATTCCGTTACGTGTTAATCAAGCTTTATGGATTTAGGTATTCCTTAAAACGTCTTGATAATTTGACGTAATGTGTTATGATGCTCATTTGGTATTTTATAAGGTTTTATTGAAAATTTCTAACAAGTGATATCAGAGCCACCATTACTGTTAGATTATTGGGATTTAAAACTCTGTTTGATATGTATTATATCTGGATTCTTTTAGTTATATGAACCCTAATTTTATTTTGGGGAGAAACTATTTTGATCAATAAAATTGTAAAACCCCTAAATTTATGTGTTATAGTCATAAAGTTTTTCTCCTCTTTAGAATTAATAAAAGGCCTATGTATTTATTTTACGGGGTTGTACAATTTTTTTTGTTTGTGTCGCATTTGCTGACATATTATTCTATTTGAGATAAAGGTTCTACGTATCTGGTGTTGACATTTAATACGTGACACAATTTCATAAATATATATATTTTTTGTTTATATGAATCAGTAATAAGACAATGGTCTTTTGTCTTACATGAATAATTTATTATTTTTTGGCCAACTATATTATTCTATTTGGGATAAAGGTTCTACGTATCTAATGTTGACATTTAATACGTGGCACAATTTCATAAATATATATATTTTTTGTTTATATGAATCAGTAATAAGACAATGGTCTTTTGTCTTATATGAATAATTTATTATTTTTTGGCCAACTATTTTTTTTAAACGGTGATAAACTGATAATTTATGATATTCATGTGGTTAGTATAAATTTGTGATAGTATCGTGGTATGTTTGTTTCGGGTGCGTAATTAGTTTACCATGATGTTGTTTTTCAAACATTTACTGCTATCACAATTGGGTACAAATTTAACCATTACAGATCATTTCCATTTAATTGTGTGTCCAGTAATTTTAATTAAATTTGTTGAACCATTATGTTGCCAAAGTAACCTCTATTGTGTAAATTGATTTAATTAAATTGCATGGATGTTAGTATGGAATTATTTATGCAAATTGTGCTCGACCCAAAGGAAGATACAATTTGGCCAAATAATAACATACCTGCGATGATAAATATGTGAAAATTATTAAGTTTTTTTTCATGAGAATAATAGTCGGTCCAAAGAAAGGCTATTATTTGTCAGAACTAATTGTCAATATTTGATCATTGCATTAAAAGTACCAATTACAAATTAATTTCTCTGTCCAAAGACTAGAATTAATGTTGTGTTGGGTATCTTGTGATGGATCTGTTATGTGAAATATTTGCATGTCTTGTTATATATATACTTTATATGACTTATTTGATTATTTGTGAGCATGTTATTATTTTTGTTCTCTCTCTAGTTAATATTACCAGTGTTGTAAATGATGCCCAAGCGAATTCTATCTCAACGTTGGAATAGGACAAATTTTAAGGTCTGGAAGGAAGCCGTAGAAATTGTTCTTGGCTGTATGGATTTGGACTTGCCATTGAGGAGGAAACGATCCATTTCCACTCTGGAAATCTCTAATGAGGTAAAAAAAATGAGAAGTGGGATCGGTCCAACCGAATGTGCCCTATGATCATGAAGCGCTCTATTCCAAAGGCGTTTCAGGGCTCTATTTCTGAGGGTCAAAGTGCAAATAAATTCCTTGAGGAAATTGAGCAATACTTTGCCAAAAATGAAAAGGCGGAGACGAGTAACCTTTTGGCTAAACTCATCCCTATGAAGTATAAAGGCAAAGGGAACGTAAGGGAGTACATTATGGAGATGTCCAATTTCGCATCAAAACTCAAGTCACTTAAGTTAGAGCTTGGTGAAGACCTGCTCGTGCACTTGGTTTTGATCTCACTTCCTGCACACTTTGGACAATTCAAAGTGAGTTATAACGCTCAGAAGTACAATTGATCCATCAATGAGCTTATATCTCATTGTGTGCAAGAGGAGGAGAGGCTGCAGAGAGATAGGACGGAAAATGCTCACTTGACTTCGACCTTTCAGAATAAGAAAAGGAAGAAGACTAAGGGTGTTGCGGAAGGGACTTCTCAGCAAAAGAAACAAAATAAGGATGAAGAATTTGCCTGTTACTTCTACAAGTCGAGACACATGAAGAAAGAGTGTCTCAAGTATGCCGCATGGCGTGTGAAGAAAGGTAAATTTCTTACTCTAGTTTGTTCAGAAGTTAATTTGGCTTTTGTACCTAAAGATACTTGGTAGGTAGATTCTGGTGCTACTACTCACATAAGTATGACTATGCAGGGTTGCCTGTGGAGCCGACCACCAAGTGATGATGAAAAATTCATCTTTGTGGGTGATGGCAAGAAGGTTGCAGTGGAAGCTATTGGAACTTTTAGATTACATTTAAAAACTGGATTTTATTTGGATTTGTTTGAGACTTTTGTTGTACTGTCTTTTAGACGGAATTTGATTTCTATTTCTAGTTTGGAAAAATTTAAATTTTCTTGTTCATTTGGAAATAATAAAGTTAGTCTCTACCAAAATTCAAATATGGTTGGTTCTGGTTCTTTAATTGATAATCTTTACATGCTTGATGTTGTTAGTTCCTATAATGAAATACTGCAAATAAGTTCACATGGTACAAAACAAAAAAATTGAATGACAATTCAGCCTCCTTATGGCATAAGCGTTTGGGCCATATCTCTAAACAAAGAATTCAGAGACTTGTGTTGGATGAAATTCTTGACCCTTTGGATTTATCAGACTTTGAGGTCTGTATTGAATGCATAAAGGGAAAACCAACAAACATAAGGAAATTAGGTACCGAAAGAGCTAAAGATATCTTGGAACTAGTGCATACAGACATTTGTGGTCCTTTTCCTACAACTTCTTGGAATGGACAACAAAATTTCATTTGCAGTCATTTTCTTACAACTTCTTGGAAAGGTCAAGCATTAAACATTTGCACATTTGGGGTTGTCCAGCTGAGGCACGGCCTTATAGGCCATATGAAAGAAAGATGGACTCAAGAATAATTAGTTGTTATTTTGTTGGCTATGTTGAACGCTCTCGGGGCTATAAATTTTACAATCCTATCTTAAGATCTTTTTTCGAGACGGGAAATGCGAGATTTCTTGATGAAGTTGAGTTTGGGAAGGAAGAGAACATAAAGAATGTTGTCTTTGAGGAAGAACATGTTATTTACAGTGATCAAGTCCTCATACCTATTACTGTTCAAGATACAACTCCAGTAATAGAAGACAATGTTCAATCTATTGACATTGTTCCAGAACAAGACAACAATGAGGTTCTCCTTCAAATACCTTTAGAGCAACCTCAACAACCTCAAGAAGTGTCATTAAGGAGATCCATTAGAGAGAGGAGAAGTGCAATCTCAAATGATTATATTATATTTCTCCAATAACATAAGGATGGTGTTGGTTTAACAGAGGATGATCCTATCAACTTCTGTCAAGCTATGCATAGTTCTAACTCTCAAAATTGGATTGATGCCATGAAGGATGAGATGAAGTCTATGAATGACAATGAATTTTGGAATCTAGTCGAATTGTCTGAAGGTGTGAAACCTATTGGTTGTAAATGGATATTTAAAATTAAGAAGGATTCAAAGGGTAATATCGAGAAATAAAAGGCTCGTCTAGTTACTGAAGGCTTTACTCAGAAGGAAGGCATTGACTATAAAGAAACATTTTCTCTAGTATCTTTAAAGGATTCTTTTGGTTAAATTGTGTAATTTTAAGAAAATTTGTGTAATTTTAATACCTCCCATTTATTGTATTAAATTGTAGGGGTGGGTAAATGGGCCCAGGTCCATGGACTGACCCACAGGGTCCGCGGTCCGTGCGGGTTACGGACCAATTTTTTTAAATGGTCCATGGTTATATCATATTTTTGGGCCCGTCTCGCTTAACCCACGAACTATACGGGTTTGGGTCGTGGGGTCCGCGGGTTGCCCACAGCCCGCATTAGGTTTAATTTGTGTGATTCTGACCCAATTATATTAGGTTTGATTTTCTATTTTTCACTTTAAACTTTTTTTTAAAATAACAGATAAAGAAATATATTAGATAAGATAAAGATATAAAGATAAAAATAAAAAATTTAAATTAAAATATGATAAAGATAAAAAAGGATAAGATAAGAAAAATAAAAGATTAAGATAAAAAAAGATAAGTGATAACCTGCTAAAATCTTCTTTTTTGATATTTTTTCGATCTTTTTCTCTTTTAATCTATCATTTTCATATCTGAAAATCATAAATAATAAAAATATCAATTCTTATCATTTAAGCCAAAAATAATTGTTAAATAAATATTTTTAAAGATATTTGAATATATTTTTATTATAAAAAATAGCTTATATCATATTTAGTAGTCGTAGCAGGCTAAGAATATTTTTTTCTCCTCACGTGTGCTTAACAAATATCGAACTAGGCTTCTTGTTGACAATATATACTAAAAATTGGTTACTAGTATTTGATATGGAGGGTAAATAATATGTAATAATTATTATCTTTTAATCACTTAACTTGATTTTATTCTAATATTTGTTATTATTTCGAGTTTTAGGAAAAGAAGATGAAGATATGGAGATGGAGAAGACTCAAGCTACTTCAAATATGAAATCATTTGTTGTTGGAGATGTTCAAATTTTATATTTTAGATTTATTGCTTGAATTTTCTTTTGTTAAGACATTATTTATTTTATTGATGTAATTGACTAATTATTGAGATTTTATTTACATTTGTATTAAACTTAATTTGATTGTATTATATTTTTATTAAAATTAAAATTATTTTAAAACTAGGCCCGCGGATCGGCCCGTTTGACCCACGGGGTCCGCGGGACGGGGGCGGACCAATTTATTTGGTCCATGTAAGAAGTGGGGCGGATTGGACCGACTCGCTACCAATACGGACTTATGCGGGTGAGCCTTAAATTGATTGAAACAACATGTTGCCAAAGTAACCTCTGTTGCGTAAATTTATTTGATTGAATTTACATGGATGTTGCATGAAATAATTCATGTGAATTGTACTCGACCCAAAGGAAGACACAATTTGACAGAATAATTACATGCTTGTAATGGTAAACATGTGGTGATTATAAATAGTGTGATTTTCCATGTGAATATTGAAATGTTCAAAGACAATCATTATTTAACCGGAATAATCATCATATAAGTTTTTCATGTGAGCAATGGAGTGTCCAAAGACAACCTTTGTTTGACAAGACTTATCACCAATGTTTGATCAATGCATTGAGAGTACCACTTGCAGTTAGTCTTTTTCAATCCAAAGATTGAGGATTAATGGTGCGCTAGGTATCTTGTTTGGGTCTTGAAATTTACCATAAAGATTATTTGTGCATTGCATGTTTGTTGTTCTCTTCTTTAATTGTTGTTGTTACTACTATGGTTTAAATTACTCATATTATGTGAATCCCAAATCTGCATGTGTAAAATTTAGAGTTTGAAAAGGGAGTCCTAAGGTGATATATGAGTAATCTTGGTATGTAACACTAGAAGTAGTAAAGCGCATTATGCGTTAATTGAAGAGAACAAGAAACTACGTATTTTCATATCGAAAGTCTAGAAGTTTAGAGATCATTGGGTATTCTGACTTCGATTTTTCATAATGTCTTAATAGCAATCACTCTACATAAGGATTCACATTTAACCATGTTGGTGGAGTTAATATTTTGCTATGAGACATCATACTAGAATTTATTATTGCTAAATTATTGTAACCAGTTTGCCTGTTGTCGCCAACATTAAGTAGCCATCAGGTGTTTATTGAGACAATATCTTAGCAGTCTTATTAAGGATTCAACCAAATAAAAGTTTGTTGACATAAAGTATTTGGTTGTTAAATAAAGAATCTAGAAAATATAGATTTGTATAGAACATATAGGAACTCATTTCATGCTAATCGATCCACTTACTAAAGGTATGACACTAAAGTTTTTTTTTTTCACGAGCACACTGCTCATATGGGTGTAATTCCTGATAGTACCTTAATTTAGTGGGAGTCTAACTTATGTTCTATATCTTACGGTTTGTAAACATTTTGTTATTTGGATTTTCCGCAGAAATAAAGTTGATGTTTATCATTTTATTTTGAGTTCGTTTTGTGTGCAATGTTTGTATTGCATTTTGGATTGATCTCTATAAAGAATAAAGTTTGGACTAGTTGGAAATAGACATGATTAAGATCATATTGTATGTAATTTTCATGCCGCTTATTCATATTTGATCTATGTCATCGAGTATGAGTAATAGTGGTGATCATTGTGACTTAGTCAAGCTAAATTGTGATGAAAACTAAGTGGTTTCCTGTTGCTATATGAGATGAACCAGATTGTATAAAAGGAGTCTAAAAGTAAATAACATACGGTTGCGTGCCTAAAGAATTTTATGATATAAATGTCTAAAGTTAATATGAAGCCCAAGTGGGAGATTGTTAGGAATTTTATAATTCCTAATTAATTAATATGGACTACATATTATATTATAACATTTATATTAGTTATTTACATTTAAATGAGTTTAATATAAAGTGATCTATTTAAGTGAATCCATTAGATTGCCAGAAAATTGATACGAGCTTAATGAGCGGAAACCAGTTTGGCCCATTAGGGGATAATGAGAACCCTAATAGATTTAAAACTTAAGGCATGATTATGGTCCCCAATACACCAAATCGATAAACAGTTTCTCCTCTCCCCATCTGAAGAGAAAACGAAGGTCCCATAAAGAAGAAGGTGATTTGGTTGAGAAAGATCATTAAACCAATTGCTCGTGACCGCTGTAAGATTCCGCTGCGTGTTAATCAAGCTCTATGGATCCAAGTATTCCTTAAAATCTCTTGATAATTTGACGTAATGTGTTATGGTACTTATTTGGTATTTTATAAGGTTTATTGAAAATTCCCAACAAATTATCGTGTTAATCCTCAATATTTATTTTTAATTCTTACAAATAAAAAATATTTTTATTTTGCACGTGTAACATATTTTATTCTACGATTTCCTTAGTTAGGTATAAGGGGATGTTTGTTAAACATTTTCAAATTTTGGGTATCGATTGGTCAATTTTATATTAAAGAAACTAACCATCACTTGCATTTTACGTGATGGTCGAGTTGAGTACCAAAGTTGGTCTACTATATAAAAAATGTAGTTAATGACGTCAAGATTCTTTATCTCAACGAAGGGTGTCAATTTGAATTGGATTTGGGATAGATATGATGCTACATATTGGGTAGCCAGCCTATTCCATGTTAAGCAAGTACATAGTTCATAATAAAAAATCACTAAATCAATGGTCTTGTCAAATTTTATACATGATCTGCAGGTTATTCAATGCAAGTTGGCCTACTTGTTCACATTTATTTATTTACTTTTGTATTTTGAACATAAAAATATGAATTTTAAATTAATTATTTAAAGTTAAGAGCTTAGGCCCCATCCTTTCATAAAAAAAATAAAGTTAAAAACTTTAAATTACTTTATATATTAAACAATTTAATTAAAATGAGTTAGATTTTTTTTGGAAAAAAGAATTAAAATGAGCTAATATTTAACGTAAATTACTGCGTGTTAAATGGTATTTAGGTAAACATGAAGAATGAACTGAATATCATTTTTTGGATTGTAGCCTTGTAGGCTGATTCCATCAATTGGGTCA
Organism: Glycine max; assembly: GCF_000004515.6. NCBI lineage: Eukaryota > Viridiplantae > Streptophyta > Magnoliopsida > Fabales > Fabaceae > Glycine > Glycine max. Next base: position 41,059,147 of record NC_038243.2, on the reverse strand, counting down.
AAACAAATTATGACATATTAAGTTTTATAAAGGAGAGTTGGCAAATTGGGTGGTTGAGCCTATGTCTGTTGGGTCAGAGTGTAAAATTGGGTTAAATCGAGTTAACTTTTTTTTTTGGAATAAAATTTAATGACCTAGCTTAGTCAATTATCGAGTTAGTTACTCAAATTGACCCTAATTAAAAAAATTAGAATATTTTTAATATATAAATTTCTAAGACACGCACACAAAAGAAAACAAAAATAATTAACATTAAAATGATTACTAGGGTTACGCCAAATATGCTCGTTTTTTTTTGCCAGTATTTAATTTGAAGAGCTTGTATTGGTTCAAATTACAGGTTGTTAGGGTCAAAAGGCTGAATTTAAATTCCTACCTCTAATACTACCAACATAATCTTTAACACATTCTTTATAACACTTTTATTATTGATAAAAAATTATTAAAAACTATCAAATAATAAGAGAGACTTTTTTTTTTCAGCCAATAAACGAGATATATTATAAATGAGTGGTGTAAGAATACCCAGAAAATTAATACAAAGCAACCAAGTTACCATAACAAAGATGGCTAACAACAGGAAGCATCTTTCAAATCATAAGAGAGACTTAATACATAAGAAGTGAAACTTGAAAAATTATGATTTTTAATAAATTTCAGCCAACAATAATAAAAGAGTAATGATAAAAGAGTGTGTTATAGTAGTGTGCTGTTAGTCTTTCTAAATTAAAATATTTTTTATTTCAATTTTAAATCATGAGAAACTCATTAAATAAGAAGTGAAACTCACAAAAATATATAATTTTTAATAAATTTTAACAAATAATAAATAATGTGTTGAAATGAGTATATTAGATATTGTATTGTTAACATTTTCGTAAGTTAAAATATTTTTATTTCAATTTTTTTGACACAACCCATACATTTTATGTGGTTATATCAACTAGTTCATAGAGTATTGACGTTTGACTCATTTTGATTCATTAATATTTTACTTAATTTTTTACTTTTTTAGCTCTGTTGGACACGCACACATGTTAAAATCATAAATGATATTTGGTGTATATTAACGAGGATGTAAATGTTTGAAGTACAATAATAAAAATATAGGTGTGAAAAAAATAAGGGAGGGGTAGAACCAATAGTACTAAATAGATATAGTGAAATTTATCATACATGTGTTTGTTTGAGTAGAAGCATGGACTTAAATCCTTTTGACACGTGTGGTCTTCAGTTAGATATCCTGAGATTTATATATAAATGAAAAATAATATTGTTATAAGGAGTTTTCCCTTTAACGTCTGATTAATTGTATCTAAAAATTAATCTCCCATCTATTGGGTAGAAAAAGAATTTTAGAAAACTCAAAAATTAAATAGTAAAAATATCAAGTAACGTGGATATATTTACCTGAGTAGCACTATATTCCCGAAACATTACTATATATATTCTTAATAACACATCGCGCTTATATGTTAAACCTGGCATAACTTTATTTAAAAAAGAAAAATAAAAATAACGTTAGCAATTTCGCATATGTAAGGCATATTGTGGGCTCACATTTCATGGATCAAATCGAGTCAGGTGAAATTGAAAAACATTTTTTATCAATTTCATTGACATAACCGCATTTTATTTTGATTATTCGAATTAGTTTATTAAGTTTGACCCATGTGGATATCATTAATATCCCGTGTTTCACATTTAACTCTGTTGGAAGTTAATATAATATAATAATGTTTGGTATATATTATTGGGCATATAAATGCTTGAGGTACCATAATTAAAATATAAAGGGTAAAAAAAAATAACGGAAGGGTAGAATCCCTTTATACACGCGGCTTTCATTTTGATCCTCCTAACTTAACACACTTTTTGGACACAACTTTTTTTAGTTGAATTTTTTAATAAAAAAAACACAAATTTTGTTAATCATGCATCTTATTTCTTTTCACTTGATTTTTTAACTTTTGATAATTTGATTCATAAGAAAACATATATTAAAAAAGTGATTTTCTCTCATGTAAGTATATTAGTAGCTCCAAATCTCAGCACTAATTTTTATTTCACTCGTTTGTAGAACTGCTCCAAATCTCAGCACTAAATTTTTCAGACAATATATACGGAAGAAATCTAGTCATATTGGCCCCCCACACCCTTTTTATTAGTTGTGTTTAGTCATAACAAGTAACAAGGTAGATAGGACACCATAACATATGGGACCAAACTACTATCCCAACTAGATCAAAGCATCACGAATGCTTGTTTTAATTGTAGACATTTCTACCTTAACTTTTTATGATGTTTCAAGATACAACTATAGAAAAAGACCAAGCTAGACCCACCATAAGACAGGGCAAGTGTTATGGAGTGTCCAATTTTAAACATTTGTGATTTGTTCAGAGGGGCAAATAGGTGAGGTTCTATCAGAACATGTTATCTAGTTTGATTTGATTTGTTTATTAAAAATTAGGCTTAAATTTTTTAAAAAGGTCAACTTTCAGACTTTGATTTTTTTATTAGTCGACATTTTTTATATTATATAATAATATAAAAACACAATTATTGATAATAATAATAATTTTAAAAAATATCCTATTTAGACTTATAGTTAATATTCTAAGTGTCATGAGTATTTTAGTAAATGAACTCAGACTTATAAGAATGATTATGAGTATTTTGCGGTAATTTTACAAAAAAAAAATTCTACGCAATTGTAGAAAAATTCTCAAAACTTATTTTTAATATTATAGTTAATATTGTAACTGTAAAATAAAGCTTCTACAATTTTTGCAATTATATTTTGGCTAAAAATGAGATATAGTTAATTTGATGACCCTAGGGCCATTTTGGTCATTCTTAGGCTCTGGTCCTAAAATTATTTAAAAATCACGTGTGGATTAATTTGAAGACAATGGTGTGTGTCAAAATTCTCAAATTCTCTTTAGTTTTTCAAGTATAAATTTCTGAATAATTTAGAAATAGAAATTGGTAAAAATTGAGATGTTACATAGTCTTATATAAATTTTAAAAAAAATATATATATTTTTCATTTTGTTCCCTTCTGACTTGGACGCAAGAAGAAGAAAAATATATTTTAAAAAATAATTATTCATTTTGGTCCTTGAATGTTTCAATTTAATTAGTTATTGAATATTTCATTTTAGTTTTTGCTGACATCAACACAACTAAGAAAATAAAAAAAATTCCACCACATTTTGATATATATATATATATATATATATATATATATATATATATATATATATATATATATATATATATATGTTTTAATTTGGTCCCTACTACGACATGGATGCAACGTGGAAAGCACTTGTGAGAAAGACCCACGTCCGACATGACATTTCACATTGGTATTGTTCATTATCCACCGATAGTTACTAACGACTACTGATGAGAGAACTAACACGATGAAATGTAGTTTTAGAGATTATTTTACATTTAGGGACTAACTGCTTGTCAGCACTCACACTGTCAATAATTAATTTTGTGGTTTACTATACTAACTTTAATATAATACTTTTTATTAGTTGGGCACACACGTATTTTATGTATGTGTGTGTTTTCCCACCATACTTATTACTTGCAATTTTAACTTTAAAATTGAAATATAATTTACATGTTTGTTAGACAAACTAGTTAAACACATATACATGTTATTATAAAACTAACATTGATGATAAATACAGTATATAGTTTAATTAAGAAAATATTTAAAGATAATCAAATATCAAATTATAAAGCATTTACAAATTAACTTAACTAGATTTTAAACTATCCGACGGGTTTATTTAAATTATATGTTTTTAATATTTATATATTTTAGTCAAATTAAATACTTGTATATTTTTTTTAAAGTGTGAACATACATAAAAGTTTTTTTTAAAATGTTTAGTAATATAATATCGTATTAACATTCTAAACTAATAAAGCAAAATGTGTAGAAGATTTTTTTTTTTTCATTCGTGATGCAAAAAATTAACATAAAAATCAATTAACGAATTAAAAGATAGTATTAAAAAATATTAGGCATCGTTGTATTAATGAATATAATATTTATATATATTTTTTAAGGAATAAAAACACAATCTTAGAAATAGTAAAAAAAAGAAATTAGACATTGTTTTATTTAAAATTATAAAAAAAATTGTGTTAAGTGAATTACATAAAAGAAATTATAACAAAATAAAAATAATGAATAAGAAGTAAGGTTGTAACAACAGTAGGCTCCCATTATGTCCTGTTAACAATAAAAGATATTGTAACTTTGTAAGTTGCTATGTTGTTTATGTGTCGTTAAAGTACGTAGTGTGTCGTTTTCCTTCTCACCCCTTACCAAATTCAGTGGATTATGCCTCAAATTTATTGGATGATTCATTGTTGTAAAACTTTCTTCTTGCTTATTGTAAGTCAATTAAGACATATTGCGTCAGATTCCCTTTCTCTCAAATTGTAAAAGCAAAATGAAGGAAAGGAAGTGCTAAACAAAAAATGAAACAAAAAACAAATGAAAATATTAGTCCAATTTAAAACATCTATATGAAAGAATATATAAGTAAAAGTTATGCTGATGATTCAAATGTTTATTCAGTTTTACAAAACTCAAATAAGAAAATTAATTAGACCTAAAAACTGTATATAATCCTAGTTTGACCTAAAAATGATATTCAAAGTCACTGAAAAAATAATTATGATTTTATAATGAAGAAAACTATGTTGAATAATTAAAAGTTACCCTTCTCTTCAGCAAAACTAATAAAGAAGAAGTGACCCTTCAGTTTTTTTTAAATGCGTTCATGATTTTTTATTATTCACTATATTTAAAAATATACTCTAAAATTAATGATTATATAAATAAATTTGTTTATTATTATTATTACCCTTTATTTTTTAAATTCAAAACCCACTCATTAAAAAAATATCTTTTATAAAGTTAATTTAATACAAAGTTTGAAAGAATTATAAAATATTTTTTTCTATAATGTACATGAAAGTTTTTAATCATTATATTTATAAATATATTCCAAAATTAATGATTTTATAAATAAATCTGATTATATTTATACGTTATTATTTGAATTAATAGGGCATTAAAGAACTACGTTATTGATAGTACATTAATATTTGTGCATGAACGAATCTGATTTTAAAAAATATTTTATTGTGATTGCATAACTAATAATATATTTAATAAAATATCAACTCGAGTACTAAAAACATATTTTAATGTGACTAATCAAATTTCTATTAATGCTAAATCTTATTAAATCAAACCAATAGCTATTGTAAAATCCAATTCTAATAATAATCATTATTTTAAAAATCAATCATAAGAAAGTAAAAGTAAATTATTTTACAAATATTATTTTTAATACTACATTATTTACTATTTTTTTAATAAATATGCAAAATATAATAATTATAAAAATAGTAAAATCTTAAAAATATATAATTTCTATTAACTTATAATTTTTCATTTTCCTTTTTTAATACACCTGTTTATGTCTTTTCAAAATCATTATTACTAAGTTTAAGATGTCCATTTAATAATTTTATTTTTAAATAAAATTCATATTAAATTAATATTATATTATCTCTTATTTTTATAAGAAATTTTAAAATATACGTGTATTAATAATTTATACACAAATTTAAAATAAACTTCAAACCTTTATAAAATATGCATACAGTAGTATTTTTGTAAAATAAACAGTAATTATTAAATTAATAAGCCGCCGTTTCATAATATTAAATTTAATATATTAAATAATTATTAATTTTTAGAAGCAAATAATTATTTTAAATCAAAGTTTTCGGATTTTAAATATATAAAAATAATAATTATAACAATAGTGAATCATTGTTTTAAAAAATAATAATCATCCATTAGTGTTAGATTACATAGAATTATATCAACGATTATTGTGAAGTGTTCGATCTAATGACTATAAAAACTTCAAGTGAAGCTTATATTTTTTTATTAGATTATAAATTATATATATATATATATATATATATATATATATATATATAATACAAATAAAATAATAATAATAATAGATTGATAGATATAGAGAGAAAAATATTTAGATTTTCACATAAATTATATAATAAATGGTTTAATATTATTAATTTAATTATAAAATCAATTCTAATAAATCAATTAATGAAATTTTATACTACATTTAAAAATGGATCATTATTTTAAAAATTAATTATAAAAAAGTAAAAGTAACAAATATTTTAAAAACATAATTTTTGATGTTACAAATATATATGTGTTGGAAGTCCACGTTCACGTTCCACGTCCTTTTTTATTTTATTTTATTATTTTGAAAATTTTTGTTATTTCTGAATTTGGTCCATTTTTTATTTACATTTAACTCATATCTTTGCAACATATTTGCAATCACCCTCAGTAATAAATCACGTACTCATCCTTTATCTCACATACTGATAACTTTTATCTTACGTTCTGATAACACGTTGAGCTCTGTGACAGACTCTATAAATAGGATGGAGTGCTCTCAGTTTTGTATCACTAAACTCACTTCTCTATTCAGAGTGAGTAAGGGTCTGGAAGAACAAAACTGCCTTTCAGGTTCATGTGTGTGCCGCTTCGCGTTCGATTTACAATGGCTGGAGGTACGCTCTTAATATTTAATTTCCGCTGTTCGATCTGAATATGCCATTTAAATTGATTGACATGTTTAGATCAGTATATGTATATTTACATTTGGTAGATGAAGATGTGCGAAGATGGGCTGGTCTTGAACCCTTGCCCTGCAGCATGAAATGACTCCCTTTGCCGCTAAGCTATTGCGATTTAATTGTTTATTAGGTGCAGTTCATGTATATTTATAACTTCTTAAGGATAAATCATTTATGCACAAACTATTTAAAATTGTGTGTCTCTAAGTTATGCTGAACGTGCAATATTATGTTAAATACTGATATGTATTGGATTTAATCCTTTAAAGTTTATTACATGTTGAATGAATATACGTGTAATGTTATTTTGAATTGGTATACATGTAATTTTTGTGATTTAATATTGAGCACGTTTGCATTATTAAGTATGTTATGCAAAGATTATTTTTGAATGTTAAGTGATTAATATAATTTTATTAAATTAGAGAATAGGCACAACATCTTTAATTGAGTAAAATTATATGCTAAATTTATAATCACATTAGAAATATTAATTGTGATTAATCATATGTAATGTGATGAAATCTACCCACAGGAATTTTGTTGTATTTGTATGATTAACTAGGATAAAATATTAAATTATATTTCTTAATTTACCCTAAGGAATTAAGGGAAAGAACATGATTTAATAGTTGTATCATAAAATTGTATGATGAATCTAATTGAGTAGGAATTTAGCCCACAAGCAAGTTTTGTGTCACTAGATTCATATATTGAGACATGATTTGCATTGGCAAAACATGACATTTGTTTAGTCTCAAATTTTCTTAATGAGCATGTGTGTTTGTTTGCAGTTTCACAATCTATGAATATTTCTTGTGACCTTCCCATATTGAAAGGTGATAATTATAAGGTTTGGAAGGAAAGAGTTCTCCTTCATTTGGGCTGGATGGATATTGACTATGCTATAAGGAAGGATGAGCCACTGGCTATTACTAAAACTAGCGAACATGATGTTGTTGACCTTTATGAAAAGTGGGAGAGATCTAATCGTCTCTTCGTTATGTTCATAAAAACCAACATATCTGCTAGTATCCGAGGTTCAGTTGACCAGCATGATAAGGTAAGAGATCTGTTGAAAGCCATTGATGAACAGTTTACGACCTCTGAGAAGTCGCTTGCTAGCACACTCATCATGCAATTCTCTTCCATTAAGCTTATTGGAACGAGGGGTGTGCGTGAACATATCATGCGCTTAAGGGACATAGTGGCTCAGTTGAAAACCCTGGAAGTTACCATGTCTGAATCCTTCCTGGTACATTTCATTTTGTGCACCCTACCTCAACAATATACACCCTTTAAAATCTCCTACAACACACATAAGGATAAATGGTCTATTAATGAATTGATGACCATGTGTGTTCAAGAAGATGAGAGATTGATAATGGAAGAGGGTAAGAAGGTAAATTTGACTACTTCTACGTCTAGAAAGGATAGGAAGAAGTCTGTAGGCACCAATAAAGGAAGGATTCCGACTCAACCAACAATTAAAAAGGAGTCAAAGTGTTTCTTGTGACACCCTCTACCCCACACATGTATGTACTAATAATAAAAGAAATAATTAAAAAAAAATTAAACTTAATTCAAGTTTATAAAACATATTTAAATACAAGCCTTTCAAGAGGGTAGCAGGCTCACATTCACCTTTCTAACATCATCATAAAACTTTTCTAAATAAATAATAAATTCACTTCGACTCAAACAAGACCGTCTATAAAACCCTATACCCCAATGTCACATCCTATCAGAGTGTTGTGTCCCGACGTCCTTCAGCACATGGTTCCTTAAAGCAATTCACCTAGTCATCTGCTCCCCTGAACACAAAGTTCAAGATCATCACAGGATCCAAACACAAACAACACACGGGGAGTGAGTTATCACATTCCTAACTAATAGAGAAACAAGACAACTAGATATACATATCATATAAACCAAATAAAACTTAGTTACACGTAATTCACGTAATTCCACCACTTTGTCATTCAAAGTTCACTTTTCAATCATCAATCACATTACACAAGAATCACACGCTTTGATCAAGACATAATAGCACATCAATTTCATAATAAACAATTAGCAAGCGCATGAGATAGTTATGCTAAGACTCAAGCCTATATGCAATGTGGTACTATGTCAGTGAAAAACCACCCTGGGGCGCTTAGGAGTACATAACAAGACTCACCAAACAATGAGTTTGTTAGGTCACTCTCACTAAGTAAGATCATAGGGAGACTAGTCAGGGTCACGATGTTTTGCGACAATGCTCCAACCATATGGGATCAGCATAGGCTTAAAGGAGCACTCAAACCTAGAGCTGTCAAAACGGGCTAGCCTGGTCCACATGGGCTAGCCCGCAACGGGTTGAGCTAAAAATGGGCTAGCCCAGCTCGACCCACTTTTGTGTGGGCTAACAAAATGTCAGCCCGGCCCGGCCCACCACGAGTTGGTGGGTTATGCAGGCTGGCCCACTTTTCTGCCTTTTTTTGTAAAAAAAATAAAATTATTCTAAACAACTTAAAATAAAATCCAATATAAAAACCAAACTAAATCAAATCCAAACATTCAATATTAAAGTGATTGAAGTCTTCAAAATAAACATTCAACATTAAGATAATTGAAATTTAAATGTCATAAAAAATAAACTTCTAAACTATTGAAATTAAACATTAGAGTCATGGACTGTGAAATCCATAACAACTTCCTCTTCTTTCTCAACATCACCATTAATTTCATCTACAAAGACAAAAAAAAAATATCATTAATAAGTCAAATAAATGAAACAACACACCAATAACAAACTAAAAATTATGGAAAAAGAAATGTAAATTACCAATATCTTCAAAACCATTTATCCAATTTTGGGTTAAAATTAGTGCTTGAACATTGGAAGGAAGAAGACTAGCACGATACTTGTTTAGCACACGAGCACCAATGCTAAATGTCGATTCCCTAGCAACAGTTGTTATAGGAATGCTTAACATCTCACATGCCAATCTACAAAGATTTGGATAACGTTCTTGGCGGTCCTTCCAATAGCTCAAAATATCCAACTTAGGAAAAAACTTTGGCTCAAGCGGTGTCTTAGCACACGAGCACCAATGCTAAATATCCAATATTGCTAGGGCACCCAGCAAACAGTGAATGGGCGAAATTGCCTTTTCGTGAAGACTCTTTCCAGAAGAACCTTCTTCCGGAACCACTCTGGAAGACACTTTTCCGGAAAATTTCCGGAAGAACCTTCTTCCAGAAGAAGATGGTGTGATTTCGGAAGAACTCTGGAATATGTTCCGGAAGAACGTGTTTCGGAATGTTTCCGGAAGAATGGTCTTCCGGAAGACAACCTTCTTCTTCCGGAAGAAGGTTCTTCCGGAAATTGTTTTTTTTTAAATGCTGTTTTTTGTAATTATTTAATTTTAATAAATAAATTACGTTATAAAATAAATAATATTATTATACATAAATAATTAGTGAACATAATTATGACTAATATTTGTAATTCCTTTTTTACGCGCATGTAAATATAAATATTAATTTGTGTGACAATTCAGTATAATTTAAATCATAAAAATTAATTAATTTGTATATTTTATAAAAAATATAAAATATTTATTATGATAACATTTAATTTGTATTACAAAAGTTAATATATAATAAAAAAATAATTATAATTTTATAACAACGTCAAGTAAAAATAAATTTCATTTTATAATAATAAGTAAAAATAAAATAATATTTAATGCATATGTAATGACGATTTTGCCCCTATGTAGTTTTCTTTAAATTTACTGCGCTTCCTTTTTTATTTACACTCGTCCATTCCTTCCATTTCACCTGCATCCTTCCTTTTTCATGTTCTTGTTGTTGCTATCCTTCCGTAAAAAGCTTTGAAGATTTGGTGGTCCTGTGAAGTAGTTGTTACGTATTTGAAGATTTGGTGGTCCCGTGAAGCAGGTGTTCCGTATTTGAAGTTTTGTTAGTCGTTGGTCTTTCTATTTCGTCGGAGGTACGCATTTATGGGCATTTTTTGCGTTTTCTGGGTCATTTTTAGAGAAGATAAACAATAAAAAGTTATTTCCGGAAGAAATTTTAACTAGAGGAGGAAGTAGTTCCGGAATGAGAATGTTGGATTTCCGGAAGTACTTCTTCCGGAAGTTACTAAGCTCAATTCCGGAAGAAGTAGTTCCGGAATTGTTTTCCGGAACAACTTTCGGAAATGAGCCTTAGTAACTTCCGGAATATTACATTATTAACAAATTTTTTTAATTCTGTTTTAAAATATATATATATATATATATATATATATATATATATATATATATATATATATATATATATATATTCAATTGTGGATAATTGGTTTAATTAAGTATAATGATTTAGGTAACATAATTGTATTTTGTTGTAGTAGAAAAATGTTTTATTAGTTGTTTATTATAGTGTTAAGTTTAGTTTAAGTAAATAATGTAGTTATAAATTTAGAATATATTTGTATTAGTTTTTAATATGTTTGTTAGTTAATATGTAGTCAATTTGTGGATGTGGTTATATGATAATTTGAATATACTTATGTATGATGCATATGTCCTGTTAATATGTTTGTTAGTTAATGTGTAGTAAATTTTTGGATGTGATTATATGATAATTTGAATGTACTTGTGTATGATGCATATGTCCTTAAGATGGACGAAGATCAATGGAGGTATGACTATGCGATGTCACAAGAAGTTCATATGGATTATGATTATAATAATGAAGAAGAATGTGGGGGTGAATGAATCACATGTCGATTGTTCAAATGCTTTTAATACGTCTCAAGTAATCATAGATAATTTGAGTCATTTGGTTGAATTGATGTTTTGTATAAAAATTAATATGTTTGGGTTGCGTTGTAGGTATTCGGTACTCGAGATGATGTTTTGCAATGGGCTCGAACAGTTGCCCATGAAAATGGATTTGTTGCAGTGATTATGAGGTCTGACACAGATACCGGTAGCAGAGGAAGAAGTTCATTTGTCTTAATTGGGTGTGAAAAGAGTGGTACGTACAAGTGTAGGAATAAATAATTCGTTAGAAAAGACACTGGGAGTAGGAAATGTGGTTGTCCCTTCAGGCTTCGTGGGAAACCAGTGCTTGGAGGGGAAGGTTGGATGGTGAAGTTGATCAGTGGGATTCACAATCATGAATTGGCCAAGTCCTTAGTTGGACATCCATACGCAGGGCGATTGACTAAGGATGAAAAGAAAATTATTGCTGATATGACAAAGTCGATGGTGAAACCAAAAAATATCTTGCTAACGTTGAAGGAACACAATGCCAACAGTTGCACCATGATAAAGCAAATTTACAATGCAAGAAATGCATATCGTTCTTCAATAAGAGGAGCTGATACCGAAATGCAACATCTGATGAAGCTTCTCGAACGTGATCAATACATTCATTGGCATAGATTGAAGGATGAAGTTGTGGTGCGTGATCTGTTTTGGTGTCACCCAGATGCAGTAAAGTTATGCAATGCATGTCATCTGGTGTTTTTTATAGACAGTACCTACAAAACAAACAGGTACAGACTCCCACTACTTGACTTTGTTGGAGTGACACCAACGGCGATGACATTCTCTGCTGGGTTTGCATATCTGGAGGCTGAGCGTGTTAATAATATTGTATGGGCTTTTGAACGATTTCGAGGCCAATTTTTAAGAAACGATCGCCTCCCTGTTGTTATTGTCACTGACAGAGACCTAGCACTGATGAATGCAGTGAAAACTGTGTTCCTGAAGTGTACAAATTTGTTGTGCAGGTTTCATATCAATAAGAATGTGAAGGCGAAGTGCAAATCTTTAATCGGTGAAAAAAATGCGTGGGACTATGTAATGGATAGCTGGGGTACTTTGGTTGATTGTCCGTCCGAACACCAGTTCGCTGAGTCGCTTCAGAAGTTTCAAATTGCTTGTTCGCCTTGGCCAATGTTCATTGACAATGTTAACGACACATGGATTATCCCCCACAAGGAAAAATTTATTACAGCATGGACGAATAAGGTCATGCACCTAGGCAACACAACAACAAACAGGTATTAAGAACTGATTTTATTTGTTAGTAAGGATTATTAATAAATGATATTTAATTGTTGTATATTTTCATGTTTGTTGTGTATTTTAAATGTAGGGTTGAATCAACTCATTGGGCTCTCAAAAGAGTACTACAAAATAGCGTTGGAGACCTATGTAGTATTTGGGATGCCATGAACAACATGATCACGTTGCAACACGTTGAAATTAAAGCATCCTTTGAAACCAGTACGCATGTGGTTGGGCATGTATATAAAAAAACCTTATACAAGAGGCTTCTTGGGATGGTTTCAAGGGACGCTTTAAATCAGATTGCTTCTGAGGTTGACCGTCTACGTTATCTCGGCAACAATCCCTCTTCTTGTGGTTGTGTGATGAGAAGCACGCACGGTCTTCCTTGTGCATGTGAGCTTTCTAGGTATACTGCTTGCAGCATCCCAGTGGAGTCAGTCCATATTTTCTGGAGGAGACTTTGCTTTTTAGACCAAGGGTTATGTGAGACGGAAGTCAGCATCAAGGAAGAGATAGAGACCATATCTAAAAGGTTTGATGAACTTGATGTGTTTGGCAAAGTAACTCTAAAGAGTAAACTTCGAGAAATTGCATACCCTGATCATAACTCTATGTGCCCTCCTCCATCAAAGGTCAACACTAAAGGTGCACCGAAGAAACCGATGAAAAGAAGTCAAAGATCCACAAAGTGTGATCCATCTTACTAGGAGTATGTTGATGCTTTTCATTCTGTTCAAAGCAGCAACTCTCCAGTCAAACGTAGTGCATCATGTTCTGAACTGCCTTAGCCAACAAGGATCATCCCGATGTTGGATCAATTTGCGCCATTCATTCAAGGTTTCATTCGTGACGTTGTGGATGTCAAAGCGGACGGTAACTGTGGATATCGATCCATTGCCATTTTATTAGGTATGGGGGAAGATTCGTGGCCGTTAGTGCGTAATGAATTGATTAAAGAACTTGGCAGGTGGTCGCATGAGTACATGAACCTCTTTGGTGGCACAGAGAGATTTGAACAATTAAAGTTGTCCTTACTTGTTGATGGGTTTTCGAAGGTATGTTTTTAGGTTAATTTTTTTAATAACAAACTTTAAATTACTTACATGTGTATGTTTGGTTGATTCAGGTTAGAGTGGACAAGTGGATGGATATAACGGAGATGGGATATGTGATTGCATCACGGTATAACGTAATCCTTGTATCATTGTCCCGACAACAAAGCATGACATTTTTTCCTCTTAGAAGTCAACAACCACCTGATTCTTCTGGGCACCGCATGATATGTGTCGGTCACGTGTTTGGAAATCATTTTGTTCAGGTACATTGAATATAGTTAGTATAACAATTATGCAATGACTTCGCTGGTTCATTTGACACGGTCACCGCATGATATAATCTTTGTTCATGTACAACATGTTTATTTGAAAGACCATTGTCCCTTACCGTCTCCAGCGTTGTTGTGGTCAAGCAATTGTTATTCTCAGGCAAAGAAGTGGACAACTCCATATATTAGTAGAATGCAGCAATACACAAGCTTGATGTCATTCAAAAGACACTATGTCGACCTAAATGAAGACTAAACATGCATTGTTTATGTAATTGTATTCATTATGCGATATAATTTGTTGTAAGCCATTACTAACCAATTAATATTATTAAGTACTCGTTTCGTTAAGCAAAAAAATTGTTGGTCTAACAAAAATCATTTACGCGTGTAGCATACATCATTGTCATAATTGACAACACATAATGACATGCACACGTATTAAAGTTTGAGCACGATAACACATTGACTGGCTTGACTACACATTCTGAAGGAAACATAAACATGAACCATGTTCATGCGTGTCTATTTTTTTGTAAACAAAGTGAAGTAATCGCTTGGTCACAACCATCTCTATATATAGCAGACACGACTAATAAATCACGCATTATCTTGCTTTCACATAGTCTCCCAATTGATACACAAAGTATGACATTTTTAGGAGAAACTAGCAGTCAGACGATTGTCAACTCAAGGTTGGCTTTCATTTTTCCAAATGGATCAATTATTCACAATGATACTGGCGTTTACTTCCAAACTTCAACTCCGGTGCCCATTCGAGTACCAAACAGCTGTGATTTTGCAAGCCTAAAAACCTGAATACACAATACCCTTCAGCTATCCGACAAACAATTTTTGGATGAAATTCACTACCGGAAGCCATTCACCAATACAGGTAACCAAATTTGCTTTCAGTGTATGAAATTGATAAATGATGATGATGTCAACACAATGTTAATGTGTAATGATCAATTTTCTTGTGTTGGTCTTATTGAGTTATTATGCACCGTTGGAAGAACACCAGATGGAATAATAAACTTACTTCAACGCATTATGCCCCGTACTCATGACGCGATCCTGTATTACAACGGGAAATGGAACATGCCACCGCAGAACAAATTTCTTGGATGCGCGTTCACAGGAAAAAATCCTAAGAAATTTCAAATTCCTTCAACATGTACCATCGATGAACTGAAGAATTTAATAAAGCAAGTTGCACCTAAAAGGATTCCCCGTCTTGGAATTCATGAATCACAAACGGTAAGACGATTGTTTTTCTGCCAACTAGGTCGCTTTGAGTATTCAGATACGCTTATAAAATATGAAATAAATGAGCTGAGGACCAACGAAGAACTGCTGAAGGTGTTAGTACAATCTAACTACTGGAAAAAATATGGACCAATAGAAATTTTAATTGTCTTTACTAAATATGTTGTGAAAATCGAAGACGAGGTGACTGCGACATCGCTAAACAACTGAATGCAATGTTTATTTTTTTGCTTTTTCGTTGATGTAACCTTTATCTGTTTACGGCGTGTTTAAATCCCATAATAAAGTTTAATGTGTTGTTTCAATGGTCCAAAGCTAATTTATTTTAATTGTTTGACCTTAAAACCTTACGCATACTTAGAAGGGTCGGATTCCTATTTTTTTGGATTTTCTGGCTCTTTTTTTAGATGTTATTTGACAGAACCGGGAAACGAGAATAATTTTTTTGGGTTCTTTGACGTCCAAACATGAGAAATAGCGGTCCTCCATTGTCTTACGGCACTCGCACACCCATGGAAAAAAATTCCAAACATGGGTACTTGAACATTAAAAAGGGTCCCATTCCTATTTTTTTGGATTTTCTGGCTCTGTTTTATGTGTTATTTGATGGAACCGGGGAACGGGAATAATTTTTTTGGGTTCTTTGACGTCCAAACATGAGAAATAGCGGCCCTCCATTGTCTTACGCCACTCGCACACCCACGGAAAAAAAAACCCAAACATGGGTACTTAAACATCAGAAAAAGGATCTGATTCCTATTTTTTTGGATTTCCTGCCTCTTTTATAAAAACATTTATTTTTAATGTAATTCTTACGAACAAAACTCATGATTTTAGCTTCACTTTAAAAAAAAAATTAAAACACTCCAAAACTTCGCTTAAGGACCACGATCGGAATCAGAATCGATACGTCAGTTAATATCATAAAATAATAAAGTGTGCAAAACAAGTCAACTATATTAAACTAAAAAGTGTAACAAATACAAAAATTCATGTCAACTACAAAACAAAAAATAAATACAATAATCAATGCTCTATACGGCGTCTCTGACAAGCCCTAACACTTCCATCAGCACTGGCTCCCCCTCTGGCGATCGTCAGGCAGTCCTGAACTCTGTGTCTACAGTGACCATCCTAAGGTTGAGCACATGCTCCAACCTCTGTGCAATCGCCTCATATCCGTCGTAATCATCATGTGACAGTCATTAAAAACATTTATTATAAAATTTAAAATAAATAACAACTCATCAAACATTAAACGTGCAAAAAATCTTACCACTGCATGTTGAGGGGGGTCAAATGCCACTGGAACCTGGGGGCTGGGCGGCTGTATGTACTCCTCAGGGTCTGCGGCTGGTGCATCCCTGGGCTGGTCACCTGCCTGGGTCGGTATCATGAATGGGTGAGATATGCGGAAAGTTATCAAAAGTAGTAGGTGAAGACAACATCAAATGCTTTGAGGTTATATATAAACCTTCAACTTCTAATAATATTGTAAACATTCAAGAAGGTTTGGAACGAAGGAAAGTGATACAAGCCACTGCATAACCTATTAGACTGCCAACTATTTTTGTAACTCTTGATTGACTTCTGACAAGGAAAGATGAACAACAAGCTACTGAGTGGCTACTTCCTTCAAGATCATTGCCTCTATCTATTCGTTCTCATAACATTCCTACTGAACCAAACGTGAATGTCAGATTCTACCCCAATTTCAAAGGACATCGAATCTTAGAATGGAAAACATGCAACAAAGTCTGGAGAAGCAAGATAGATATTAGGACTCAGGTCCTTGATCCTAAGATGCAAAAGTTGGAGCTGGAAGCTCAATCTAATTAAGCTCTAGAAGGAAGGATTCCCAGGGATTGATCCTTTCTCATATCCATCTTAGGACACCTTACTTGAAGAGGAGTAACATGCTTTTGATTTCTATGGTGCAAATGGACCAGTCCTTCAAATGCTTCCTCCTTAACAGACTACAGTTCCCAATCCCAACAACATTATCTTTGAGCATTTGCCAACAAAGTACAAGGTTTATCCTCCTAGCGCGATCATCTGGAAAAGTAGAAAAGTTGCATCTACTAATACACCTTTCTCCACTACCATGAATTTACAACAGTTGATAAGTCTTCTATGCACATCTAATGTTGTTCTTCCCTAAGATCATTCTTAGTCTGACGTGACCTTCCAGACTGAAGATATTTTATTGGTTGATCCAGAAGCTAGTCTGAATTTCTCTGACTAGGAATCATCAAATTATAGGCTAGAACTTAGAATGATGTTATCTGCCTATAAAGAGGAGATTCAATCCAGACAAACCTTTTTAGGTAGAATTCAAAGACTCAACAATCATTTTCCCTTCATGTTGGGAACCTAGTTCTTGTGCTTGGCCACATCAGAAACTAGCTTTTAGATTGTTGTTGACAAGCTTGTACTCTGTCAGAAGATCAATTTCTATAAGGGTAAAAAAGTAATCCTTAAATATGACGAAGATGAAGCCTTTGTGCACTTTGTTAAAGCTTGTCTAGGGCGTCTGGTTAAACACGAAGATGAATCACTTGATAGGAAAATGTCAAAATCTGAAGAAAGCAGAATCTGAGGGGGAGCTAAGCCTATATGTTCGAAGGAAGCACAATCTAAGGGGTAGCTTCTATGGTGACTTATGTCCTATCTATTTATTATGTAATCCAAAATAAATCTCCTTGATGTGAAATTTTTTACATGAATAAAAGAGAAATGATTTTTGTTACCTGTTCAAACTTTGTCTTGAAGTCTTATGATGCTTTAAGTTTTCTTTTTTGTCTTATACTTTCTTGCATCTGATAAGACTACTAATATGTTTTTCAATGAAATACTTTAAGTTAGTATTCATCTTTTACATTTTTAATTGTTTGACATCATAAAAAAGGGAGAGATTGTTGAGTCAAAAGGACGTTTACGTCTTAAAGACGAATCAAGTTTCTTAATTATTTTGATCAGATGCAAACAAATACAAAGGTCAAAAGTTGTGGTATGCATCTGATATCGTTATAATATTTGTGTCTGATGTTTTTCAGATGATAGGAAAATAAAGTCATGATTTGCTACCACATGTGGTATAATCTTTAAAACTTCATTTATTACTATGTGTCTAAGATTCTGTTTGCAGAAACATTCTCTTAGGATCTGCTAAATCCTATGAAGAATATATGAAGTCAAGATCTGATATGTCATCTTCACTATCAAAAGAAGAGCTTTGCTACGCAAGACCTGCTTTGACACAAAGATGTGACTACCTGCTACAATTTCTTGTATATGCATGCCTTAAACAAAGAGATATCCGCACGAGGAAAGGATGGCATTAAATGCACCCAACGACCCTCTTTTGTTAGACGAGGATCAAGGGAAGATCTACTCGTTATGAGACAATGGATACTTGAAGACGAGGCCTATATAAACCATAAGCTTTGAAGACTAAAGTAGTTGATCTCGCACAAATTATTCTTACTCTTCTCCTTCAACAAGATTCTTTGTATACTCTTGTAAGATTAGAAAAAGCTCTTAAAACACCTTGAACATCCTGAGAGAAAAAAACTAAGTGTTGATTTTGTTTATGTGTTTGTAAGACGATTCTACTTTAATCTTTGAGTAATCCCCAACCACAAATTTGTCTGACTTGGTTAGAGCCAGCAATGACTTGGTAGAACAAAGAATATTAGGTGTTGATCAAACTTGGGATAGAGTTTGATTTGTAAGAGTCAGAAGTGGTTGTGGTATAATACGTGTAACTTGTGAAAAGTTAGTGAAACTTGGTGGTTTCCCAAGAACTGGACATAGTCTCAGTGGTAGAGAAAAACTAATATAACATTTTGTGTATGCTTATCTTTTGCCTTCTTTATGATTTTGACTGATCTTAGGTCTGAATTGTGTTTCGATTTTTTTAAGATATACTACATTTTTGCAAACTCATTTTTCTCATTGTTTGAAGTGCTCTTGTAATAGAGGTTGTTACAGTTTCTTACGTAGGTATCTTTATAGACAAACAACTTCCATGGTTTTGAACAATTTTTCAACATTACGTTAAATCACAATTCAACCCCTTCCCTTCTTGTAATATTTATCTTTATATCTATATCTATAATTAGGAAAACCTAGTGCTTTAAGACCAAAATCCTCTCTAAGATTCATTAAAAAAGAAAAAAAAAAGTGCTAAAACCTGAGTATCACAAATAACAAAAAATGTGTGGACAAGCTAAAATTAATCTGACTAGAAACTAATGATCATAGCGTGTTATATAACAACATTATGACAAGTTGCTTTATGGATTGCCTTGTTGATCTTGCATGCTTTTTTCTTTCTTTTTATACAGCAGATTGTTTTTAGCAAACTTTGTATGGTGCAATCAACACGGAAGGAATTGAAGATCCTAATTGGAAACCATTTTTTTTTATCGTATGAAATAACGTCACGAAGAAACGTGTCGGCATTTTTTAAATGTAGAGACGATGACACTTACCCTCGTTGTGGGGTTGCTGGAGAAGGACATATGGAGCATAACAAAATGGTTTTCGAAGAGTTACCTGATGAGAAACAAGAACTTTGAGACGTATAACATAAAGAAAATAAGAAATTGTGGAAGAGGGTTGTGCTTGTGCAACAAATAAGAATTATTGTGCTGCCATTTTTATTTTATCGTGCCATGGGTGGGTTAGGGATTTGTTAAAGGTATTTTAAGAATTGAATGAAAAATACATATCTTAAATGACGTATCACCATTTGATTGGTGAGGCAGAAAGTGAGACAACATATTTAAATTCAAGTTAATGAGAATAAAATTAGTACAATAGTAATATTTTTTTCTTAAAAAAAAAATTTACCTATTTTTATTGGTATGTGTAATTTTGTTATAAGTGCCTCTTATTAGGGACCTAAGGAAGTACATTGAAGGTTTCCTTTTGAAGTATTCAATATAAAATATGTAAAAATATATGAAATTTAGGTTAAATTAGTCTATAAATTCTTCAATTATATGACAACTTTTAATCAGATTGTTTAATTAAAAAAATACAAATTCAAAAAGCCAAGTTCAAAAATGTATTTAAAAATAACAAATAGTTTAATGCCTAATTAAAAAGATTATTATTATTTTGTTTTTTGCTTGATAAAGAAGTTGAGTCAAGGGTTTTAGAGGGTTTTGCAGCATCTATTCGTGTCTTTCGTCCGACGCAGCTACCGTCTCAGCTACATCATCCCAACAATGTCCACACACGCGAACCAAGAACCTCTAAATTCCCACCAACCCGAAGCGAAACCCCAAGATCTCCCTCCTGATCAACCAGGTTCGGTGTCTCCCGGAGCCGAAGCCGAAGCCGAAGCCGGGGAAGAGGAAGAAGGAGAGTGCGGGTTCTGCCTCTTTATGAAGGGTGGCGGGTGCAGAGACGAGTTCATAGGTGGGAGAATTGCGTCGAGGAGGCCGAGAGCAACAACGAGGACCTCCTCGAGAAGTGCGCCCAGGTCACCGCCGCGCTCAAGCGCTGTATGGAAGCCCACTCCGACTACTACGAGCCCATCATCCGCGCCGAGAAGCTCGCTGAGGAACAGGCCATCGTCGAATTGGAGAAGGAGAAGCAGAATCAACAACAACCACCACCACAAGACCAAAAGTGAGAACCCTAATTTTTTTTGTTTCTCACTGACTGGCTCAATTATTTTGTCACAATAAATTGGAATGGAGAATGGAAAGTATTTTCTTACTTGGGTAATTGGATTCATAGATCTGTCTCTGTTGTTCAATTGATTTAATTTGTCATATGGGTGCGTTACATGGCATCAGTTGCTATTTTACTGTCTAGTTGTTACTGATTCATGCCGTGGTAACATGAGTGTGTGATCAAGGTTTTCAATTGCAGTTTGTTGTGGTCCTTGATAATGTGGGAAATTGCAAACACATGTGGCTGATGCGGCTGCAATTATGGTGGTGGCGACTCCAGAAACCTTGATGTTGTAACATTCTTTTAAAATTTTGTGTGTGATCTATGCATGTCTAACTCTAGGATAGCAAATATTCAGTTATTGAATGTGATATTGGGTTTCCAGCTTGGTGATTCAGTTATTGTTCATTTGCAGAATTTAACTGCTAGATCTAGTAGTGAATAAGAGATAAGAATTAGTGGTGAATAACAAATGAGAAATAGCTTGACTTCATGATTCTCAATTAGGAGTCAGTTTGGATAAATTTTTTTGACAAGTAGTTGTAAGAGAAGAAAATAAAGAGGGGAAATGAATCAATTGTTTTGCACAAGTTATATATATAGCTTATGTATCTTAGCAGGCTTTCAAATTGCAGTCACAGTTTTGTCACAATCCCTGATGTTGTGCGGAATTGATGACAAATGTGGCTTCAATTGCAGTTAAGATGCAGTCACTCCAAAAACGTTGGCATTGTAAATCATGATCATGTAAACCTTTTTTAAAACCTTGTAGCTTTGCTTTTAGAGAAGTAAGATGAGAGAACTCTTAAAAAGGTTGAGATGGATAAATTAACATTAACTTAAAAGAAAAAATTATTTATTTTATTGTCTTATTTTCTTTTCCTATAAGTATGTAGGAAGTTTATCTTGCTCAACTCATTTAACTTCTCCAAGGTTGAGGTGTATCAATTGATTTTAGTTTATGAAAGAAGTTTGATTCATTTTACTTATTTTTTTCTTATAGTGTTTTCCGATAGGTGTGTCCAAACTAGCTGCTATATTCAGATGCTGTTTCATGTAGATTGTGCAAGTTGAAATTTGCATCTTTTTTTTTTTACTTTAACTCTGTGTTTCTGTTATGTTTTCATTTCCATTTGAAATAAATAAACAGGTTGACTTAGATTAAGTGTTATTGTTAATGCTAGTAACACGTAGCCTGTTTGTTTTACTGCAAAAGTCATCTTATGGGCCAGATAACATGGTTTATACTGTACTGCTTCAAAAATTGTGAGTTTCTGAAACCACTGCAGTGGTTAGTAGAATTGATTTGAAGGAAAGTAAAATCTTTTAGCTTTTTTTGTTGAGTATAATTCTTACAAATGCCTATATTTTCACTTTAAAGTTTATTTACTTTATCCTCCAAGCATCATCTTTTTAAATCTTAGAGGCATTAACATTGAAATCAAATTTTGTAACATCTATTCTTTGAAATCTATTATTTCAATGTTAATGCCTCTAAAATGTTAATAATATGGACTCTTAGCTATCCTATGATCCATAAGTCAGTGGAAGGTTTTGCATTAGCCATTAAAATAATATTGGTATGAATTTTGTGGATGAAAATATTGTGTTTGAGGTACTGACCTTAGAAGTGGATGAAGTATGAAGTGTTGAAGCTTGGATATTTGAATTACGGATCTTCTATAGTGAAATATTGAAGTATTAAAGCAGTGTATGGATGCTCATTCTGATTACTACGAATTCGTTCTCAGGGCCGAAAAGGTTGTTGAGGAAGTAGCCATCATTGAATTGAAGACGCCAAAGCAAAGTTTGACACCAAACGAGTCCCAACCCCCTTCAACTTCTAGTCAAGACCAAAAGTGAGACCCCAATTTTATTTCCCTTTTTTGTTTCTCTTAACCCGCTGTCATACTCATACCGGTACTGTCATTGCAAATAGATTACACTTATTTTTGACACAATAATCGTGACTCATTTTTTTGTCACAATAATTGGTATGACCAATATTTTATTGGATTCGCAACTCTATATCTGTTTGATTAATTATTTTTAATTTGCAATAGGGTTGTGTTGTATCAGTTGCTATTTTACTCTCTAGTTACTGACTAGTGATTCATGGCTTAGTAACAATAGTGCCTGATCTATGCATGTCTAGTTCTGTTTAGTTTGATCCACTCTAGTGTAGCAAATATTCAGCTACTGTGGGTTTCCTGCTTGATGTTTCTTTTATTACTTTATAATGGTGGGAATGCTTTACTGTTGATTTGCAGAATTTAAATGCAGCCAATAGTGAATAAGAAATGAGAAATAGCTTGACTTCCAGATTCTCACTTCAGAGCTACTTTGGGTAATTTTTTTGACAATTAGAAAGAAGAACATAAAGAGATAAAATGAATCATTTTTCTTTTCACAAGATATAAAAAGCTTATGTATCTTAGCAAGGTTTTAAATTGAGGTTGCAGTTTTTCGCAATCTTTGATGTTGTGGGAAATTGTGAACAAATGTGGACACGGTAATCTTAAAATGTTGATGTTGTGGCTAAAATTGCAGATACAGACCATTTTTTAAAAAGTTGTATCTGAGCTTGTTGAGAAGATGAGAGCGCTTTTAAAATGGTTGAGGTGGATAATTAATTTTAACTTACAGAAAAATCTGATTTATTATATTTTCTTAATTTCTATTCTTATAAGTACTTTTTAAGAATTTCATCTATCTCAAACTCATTCAACTTCCACTTTTGAAGAAGTGGAGGTATACAATTATAAATTGATTTATTTTACTTTTTTTTTTCTCTTATAAGTGTTTTATGTTAAGTTTATCCTTGCTGCCATATTCGGCTGTTGTGTTGCTGATTCTGCTAGTTAAAATGTGCATCCTGTTCCCACCTCGTTGGCAGGATTTAACTCTGTATTTCAGTTATCTTTCTATTTCCGTATGAAATAATTAAAACAGGTTGGTTTTGTTAATGCCAATAACACTTAGCCTGTTTGTCTTACCCCAAAAATCATCTTAGGGGCCAAAATAACATGTTTGTACAGTGCTGCTGCAAAAATTGAGTTTCTGAAATCAATTGGGTGATTATTATAATTGATTTGAAGGGAAGTATAATGTTTTAGTTTTTATTATTGGTATAATTCTTAAAACATGCCTATATTTACTTAAAGATGATTTACTTTACCATCCAAGCAAAATCTTTTTATACTCAACTTTAAAATACCATTCTCAAATAAAAATAAAATTTTGTAACATCAATTCTTTCAATGTCAATTCTTCAATAATCAATACTATTAAAATCTAAGCCAAATGGACTTTTGGCTATCTTATGATACGTTAGTCAGTAAAGGTTGGTTTGCATTAGTCATTGGCATAATATTGAAGTTTTGAGGATCGGTATATAAAATTGATGAACTATGAAGTGTTCTAGCGTGCATATTTGAATTTATGATATTTTTTCTTAATTGTATATTTAGTCTTTTAATTATAATTTAAAGTTTAATTTGGTCTCAACGTTCAATCAGGTTTCTTAATTGTTTGAGATGAAACAATTATGCCCCTTTCATCAAATTATAATTGATACCATTAAGTTGTAAATTGTGGCGGCATAAATTTGTAAATAGTGAAGATTAAAATCCATCATTATATTTATTATTTATTTTTAAAATTTTATAATAGAATAAAAAATATTTTTAAAAAGTGACTGTTTATAACCCCTAATTTAATTATTATAATTTTTTTAAAAAAATAACTATCAGATTACCCCAAAACAATTTCAATCAGTACCCTAACCTCCCCCAAATTAACACAATCATGACCCTAACCAGCTCAAATCAATACAATCAAGACCCTAATCACCTCAAATCAACACAATTAGAATACAATCAGAATGAAAAAAAATTTTAAAAAAATCCAGATTTGAGTTCATGGTTGTCATCTTTGTTGCCACCCTTTGTAACCGGTGTTTCATCGTCCTTCTTGGTCGGAGCTGCTCTTGGTTTCAGATCTGAGTGGTGGGTTCATAGAGGTTGTGGTGGCGTGTAGAGTTTCTTGTTTAGGATGAGGGTGGATCCAAGTTTGTGGAGGTTGGTGGTGGCATGACCGTGCTTGTTTGGGCTGGGTGCGGAGGTTGGTGGTTTCATGGGTGACAGTGCATAATGTGGGGCATTGGGTGTGGATGTTGGTGGGTATCGTGGGTGATGGTGTCATGTGGCTTTTGAGTTACTGAGGGTTAGAGAAAGAAGAAGAAAAGGCTGACCCCGTTGGCCAATGGTACAAAATTAACAGAATGGATATAATTGTTCAGTTCTAAACAATTAAGGGATCTGAATATTTTAATAATTGAAAAATCAAATTAAACTGAATTATAATCAAGAAATCAAATGTATAATTAAGTCAATTTTCTTTAGTGACATTTGTCATCCTTCTGTTTATCTTCTCTGCAATGCCGAGACTTTATTTGAGACGTGGATATCATTAGAAATGATGTAAATAACAAGTATTGAAATTTGAAGGGAGTTGTTTTGGGCATCCAATATTTTTGTTGGGACATTCAACAATCAAGGTGAAAGGGCTAAAATGTCATTCACCTTTTTGTTTATAAAATAAAAAAAGTGACTCGTACATACGAGTTACTTTTACGCCGCCTTTGTTGCTTCTTTCTTGATATTCTTCTTCCTTTCCATTCCTTGGTGCTTCTTCTTCCTCCATTCCTACTCCTTTGTTGCTGCTTCTTCTTTCTTGCTTCTTCTTTGTTCATGTTCTTCATTACTTCCATTTGTGTTCCGTTCATTGACACATTTGCGATCTTCTTCGAGGTAAGTTATTTTCTTCATGATTGTTGGTGCATTATTTTGTTTGAATGATTGTTGGTTGTCGACGATGTAGTCTGACATTTTTTGTCAACAAAAATCATATGGATTGACAATCTGTATGACCCATGATTCGTATGGTTCATGTAGATTCTCAATCCGTATGAACCATACAGATCAATAATCTGTATGTCGTATGTTTTTTTATTTTAAATTTATTTTCTAATTTATTTTTTAATTTTTAAAATTCTAATTTATTTTTTATGTTTTAGTATTTTAAACGATTTTTTAAAATTTTAAAAAATAATGAAACCAATATTTAAAAGATTTGAAATTTGTTAGGTATAAAAAATATTGAAAAAAATTTAAAGTAATTTCAGTTTGTTACTTTGAAAAAAATATTCAAACCAATATTAAAAAGATATTAAATTTTTTAGTTTTAAAAAATATTGAAACCAAAATTTAAAATAATTTAAATATTGTTAGTTAGTTTTAAAAAATTGTTGAAACTAAATTTTAAAATATTTTAAAATTGTTTGTTAGTTTAAAAACTGATTGGAAACAAAATTTGAAATATATTAAAATTGTTAGTTAGTTTCACAATAATGATTGAAACCAAAATTTAAAATATATTTAAATTGTTAGTTAGTTTTAAAAAATGATTGAAAACAAATTTTAAAATACTTTAAAATTGTTGGTTAGTTTTAAAAAATGGTTGAAACCAAATTTTAAAAATTTTAAAATTATTAATTAGTTTCATAAAAAATGATTGCAACCAAAATTTGAAATATATTAAAACTGTTAGTTAGCTTTAAAAAATGGTTGAAACCGAAATTTGAAATATATTAAAATTTTTAGTTAGTTTTAAAAAATGATTGAAACCAAAATGAAAATTATATTAATATTATTAGTTAGTTTTAAAAATTGATTGAAAACAAATTTTAAAATATTTTAAAATTGTTAGATAGTTTTAAAAAATGGTTTAAATGAAATTTTAAAATATTTTAAAATTGTTAGTTAGTTTCAAAAAATGATTGGAACCAGAATTTGAAATATATTAAATTTGTTAGTTAGTATCAAAATAACGATTGAAACCAAAATTTGAAATATATTAAAATTGTTAGTTATTTTTAAAAAATGATTGAAACCAAAATTTAAAATATATTAGAATTGTTAGTTAGATTTAAGAAATGAATAACACCAAATTTTAAAATATTTTAAAATTATTAGTTAGTTTTAAAAAATGATTGCAACCAAATTTTAAAATATTTTTAAAATGTTGGTTAGTTTAAAAAAATGATTGAAACAACATGTTAACATAAAATTGTTAGTTAATTTTAAAAAAATGATTGTAACTAAATTTTAAAATATTTTAAAATTGTTAATTAGTTTTAAAAAAAATTGAAAAAATATTTTAAAATTGTTAGTTAGTTTTAAAAAATGATTGAAACCAAAATTTAAAATACTTTAAAATTGTTAGTTAGTTTTAAAAAATGGTTGAAACCAAATTTTAAAATATTTTAAAATTAGTACATAGTTTCAAAAAATAATTGCAACCAAAATTTGAAATATATTTAAATTGTTAGTTAGTTTTAAAATAATGATTGAAACGAAAATTTGAAATATATTAAAAATTTTAGTTAGTTTTAAAAAATGATTGAAACTAAAATTTATAATATGTTAAAATTGTTAGTAAGTTTTAAAAAGTGATTGAAACCAAAATTTAAAATATATTAAAATTGTTCGTTAGTTGTAAGAAATGAATAAAAAAAAATTTTAAATTGTCATTTAGTTTTAAAAAATGATTGAAAAAAAAATTTAAAATATTTTAAGAATGTTAGTTAGTTTTAAAAAAATGATTGAAATCAAATTTTAAAATATTTAGTTAATTTTAAAAACTAATTGTAACTAAATTTTAAAATATTTTAAAATTGTTAGTTAGTTTTAAAATATATTAAAATATTTATTTAGTTTTAAAAAATGATTGAAACCTAATTTTAAAATATTTTAGTTTGTTTTGAAAAATGATTGAAACAAAAATTAAAAATATATTAAAATTGTTAGTTAGTTTTAAAAAATGATTGAAACCAAAATTTAAAATATTTAGTTATTTTGAAAGAATGATTGAAACCTAATTTTAAAATATTTTAAAATTTTTAGTAATTTTTAAAAAATGATTGAAACCAAAATTAAAAATATATTAAAATTGTTAGATAGTTTTAAAAGATGATTGAATCTGAAATTTGAAATATATTAAAATTGTTAGTTAGTTTTAAAGAATGATTGGAACCAAAATTTGAAATATATTAAAATTGTTAGTTGGTTTCATAATAACGATTGAAACCAAAATTTGAAATATGTTAAAATTGTTAGTTAGTTTTAAAAAATGTTTGAAACCAAAATTTAAAATATATTAAAACTGTTAGTTAGTTTTAAGAAATGAATAAAACCAAATTTTAAAATATTTTAAAATTGTTAGTTAGTTTTAAAAAATGATTGGAACCAAATTTTAATTTTTTTTTAAAATGTTACTTAGTTTTAAAAAATGATTGAAGCCACATGTTAAAACCTAAATTTAAAATATATTAAAATTGTTAATTAGTTTTGAGAAATGAATAAAACCAAATTTTAAAATATTTTAAAATTGTTAGTTAGTGTTAAAAAATGATTGAAATGAAAATTTAAAATATACTAAAATTTTTAGTTAGTCTTAAAAGATGATTGAAAAAAAAATTTAAACTATTTTTGAATTGATAGTTAGTTTTAAAAAATGGTTTTAACCAAATTTTAAAATATTTTCAAATTGTTAGTTAGTTTCAAAAAATGATTGGAACCAAAATTTGAAATATATTAAAATTGTTAGTTAGTTTTAAAAAAAAGTTTGAAACCAAAATTTAAAATATATTAAAATTGTTAGTTAGTTTCAAAAAATGATTGAAACCAAAATTTGAAATATATTAAAATTGTTAGGTAGTTTCATAATAATGATGGAAACCAAAATTTGAAATATATTACAATTGTTAGTTAGTTTTAAAAAATGATTGAAACCAAAATTTAAAATATAGTAAAATTGTTAGCTAGTTTTAAGAAATGAATAAAACCAAATTTTAAAATATTTTAAAACTGTTAAAACTATGGAAAAAGTGTCACAAATATCATTAATGTGTTGGACATAATTTTAAAAAAATGCAGAACGTGGACACTTAAGCATAGTTACAAGGGTCCAAATCATAGTTTTTTCGATTTTGTGCTCCTATTTTAAGGTGGCTGTCCATGGAACTGGCGCACGATATTTTTTTTTTTTGGATTCATTGACATTAAAAAATTTTATAAGATGACCACTTAAATATTGTTTTAAGGGTGACAAACATTTTTTTTAATTTTTTACTCTTAATTTGAGGTCTTGGTTGATGAAATCGTTGCAGGGGTTCTTAAACATGTTTGATCCCATTATCACAACATTTTATACTTCAATGACCAAGACGATGACCAATCCCACAAGGTGGTGGACGTTGATTACATTGCGGATTTCTTCTTTCATGTATGACTGGTTCTCCCACGTCATGATGATGTTGTTGTTCGATATCAATATATTTAGTGTGGGTTGTTGTAGCTGAAGAACGTTGTCCTTGTTCTCCTAACGAATATGGTGCATCAAATTGTTGTAAAGAAGCTAAATATGATGTCGTAGAATTTGGTGTATTCAAATCGACACCAAATAAATTGATCATCCATTCATGGCTGGTTGCACTGAATGAGGATGTGAAATTTCAAAATGTGTTTGTTCAACACTTGTCCTTGCAACATAATGGGTAATTGTTGTACGTGGATTATTTAGTTGTTGTGCAACAGACAAGAACATAATAGTGTTTTTCCTATACTATTCCATGTACGCTGGTGTATGTATCACTATTCCTTCAACCCAATGCCCAGTTAAA
This sequence comes from Glycine max, assembly GCF_000004515.6. Classification (NCBI taxonomy): domain Eukaryota; kingdom Viridiplantae; phylum Streptophyta; class Magnoliopsida; order Fabales; family Fabaceae; genus Glycine; species Glycine max. Next base: position 41,029,308 of record NC_038243.2, on the reverse strand, counting down.
ACATCATTGCTTTTGTTTTTCCATATATTAATCCACTCCTCATGATATTGTTGGATCAAGTGGCCTCAGAATAATTAAGAAGGGGGGGTTGAATTAATTATGAACGTGTCATAACTAATTAAAAATCTATCCTTCTTAATGTTACTAGATTCAATTAGGCTTTTACTACTAAGTTAAGAAAGTAAAGAACGAAAATAAAAACTTAACCAAAAGTAAAAGAAATAATTAAAAGTACACAACGGAAATTAAAGAGTGTAGGGAAGAAGAAGACAAACACAAGATTTATACTGGTTCGGCCACAAACCGTGCCTACATCCAGTCCCCAAGCAACCTGCGGTTCTTGATATTTCTTTCAACCTTGTAAAATCCTTTACAAGCCAAAGATCCACAAGAGATGTACCCTCCCTTGTTCTTTTTGAAAAACCAAGTGGATGTACCCTCCACTTGAACTGATTCACAAGAGATGTACCCTTTCTTGTTCTCAGTATAACAATCCCCAAGTAGATGTACCATCTACTTGTACCACAAAGGATGTACCCTCCAATGTGTTGGGACAAAGAATTCTCAGGCGGTTAGTCTTTTGAATCTTTGTAAGGGGAAACAAATGATATCTCAGGCGGTTAGTCCTTTGAAATCTTTTGCTTAAGGGGAAGGGAAGAATCAAAAGAATTCTCAGGCGGTTAGTCCTTTGAATCTTTTGTAAAGGAGAAGAGAGACACAAAAGAATTCAGGCAGTTAGTCCTTCGTTCTTTTGGCAAAGGGAGAAGAGAATGAAAAAGATGAATAACACAAGTTTTTGAACAAAGAACTTTTCTTGGAAGAGAAAGTGTTGATAAAAAACTTTTAGAAAGATGAAGAGAAATAATTCAGAAAGATTTGTTGAAAAAGATGAAAGAAGATATTGAAAGATAGATGATTGATGATAATCATTCTTGAAACTCATGCCATGGTCACATATTTATAATCTCTTGATGACTCAAGTCAGAGCTTGTGACTCTTGGCAATTTCTTTAAAACTAGTCACTTAAAATAGTTGTGTCTTTTGAAAAAATCTTTAGAAACAAGTCACTTGAAGAATTGTGACTTTTGGAAATGTATTTTTCGAAATCAGTCACTGGTAATTGATTACCATTAAGGTGTAATCGATTACACATCAACATATGTGACTTTTCATTTTGAATTTTGAAAATTAAAACATTTAGAAGCTCTGGTAATCGATTACAAGTATTGTGTAATCGATTACACAAGTTTAAAATACTTTAAAACTGTTTAAACAAAAGTTATAACTCTTGAAATTTGAAATCCTAACGTTTTAAAACACTGGTAATCGATTACTACCTTCTGGTAATCGATTACCAGAGAGTAAAACTCTTTGGTAATGATTTTGTGAAAACTTCTTGTGCTACTCAATATTTTGAAAAACTTTTTTAGTACTTATCTTGATTGAGTCTTCTCTTGATTCTTGAATCTTGAGTCTTGAATCTTGATCTTGATTATTCTTCAAACTTGATTCTTGAATCTTGAATCTTGAATCTTGATTCTTGAAACTTGATTCTTGAATCTTTGGATTTTGCTTGACTCTTGATTCTTTGGCATCATCAAAATAACCTTGGAAGACATTGCTTCCACAGATATTCCATCAGTCATTGTAATGATTGCCTCGCACGTCAATTTGATGCAGTCAATCAAGATTCATGGGATCAACAGGGATATCTTGTTGTAGTCCAAATTGTAGCTTGACCCGGTTTGTTTGATGTCATTCCACAATCAAGAAACAAATAATTGCAGTACATACGTACCAAATCTCCATGTCTCTGTATGCATGTCTCAATAGGTGTTCTTCAAATCCTCTATATGGGACCCAAGAAAACTGAAATATATGCTAACAATGCAACATTAGTAAATGTTAATATGTACATATTGATGGTGCATTTCATGATAGTATTACACCTCATGGCTTTCCATATGATCTATATGAGATCTATATCCGACCAAGTCACCATGAGGTGTAACCCTATATTCTAATCTACCACCACTCCATCTGAAATGTAAAACATACAAAACCAATATTCATTGTAATGTTATAATACGCGCCATTGGAATTAAAAATTTACATTTCATCATATGTAAATAACCTTTTAGCTAGTGGATAAGTTGTTTCGGGTCGTGGGAGTCTTGGTGCAATAAAAGGCATGCGGTACCAGCCCATGACTGCAATAGTATGGCACCACCACCCATTACTTTACCAACCTCCGATGATGTCCGACATAGTTCTCTATACAGGTTTGCTAAACACGTAAAAAGGGTCAAATACATTAGATAAACTTTATTTCCAGATTTATCAGGAATTAAAGCACCACCAATCATGTACATTATGTAAGCTCTACAACTACATTGTAGTTGGTGTATTGTTAGTTCTTCAAGTAATGGTGTGCACAAGATGCTTAGCAACCATGTCAGCTTCAGTGAAGCTCCCTTACGTGCATTTCCTGGAAGGACCTCCCTTAGTAACTCGTCGCATAACTTATCCCAATGTAAGAAGCTAGGTCCAGTCACAACACGACCATTGACTCTAATGCCTAGATGTAGTGCAACATCTTCGAGTGTGATGGTGCACTCACCACATGGCAGGTGAAAGGTGTGTGTTTCAGACCTCTATCATTCAACCAATGCAATGATCAATACATGATCAATTTTGCACTGTTTGATTAGGGCAATATGTTGGAACCCAGTAGACAATAATAATGGTATAATTTGTGGTTCTGGTTCAGGTATTGTATGGTAATATGAAGTGATTAAGTCATTAATCGTGGCACGTGAACGATGAACGTGTTGATGATGCAATAGAGGTTTATGAGCCATGACAATGATGTCAAATGGTAAACCGAGTAAAAATGATATAAAATTTGGAGTTGGGTGATAAAAATATGGTATTGCCATGCACCGCCCATCTATTTATCATATAAACTGTGTTGAGATTCCAAAGCATAATACACTTTATCTCATTGTAAGGCCTCGAGATTCCAAAGCACATTTATAATTTGTCTCATTGTAAGACCTCGAGATTCAAAAGCATGTTAACACGACTGTGCTAGTGTCACACATCGAGATTCTAATTCACGTGAACCATGCTCCCATGATTGATTGTATATATAAACGTACCATATCCCCAAAGATTTATGCGTAAGTTTATATCAATGGTGACAAGACAAAATCGTTACTATTGAATTAATGGAACAGAAGCTCCACAATTCCCTGAAATTAGAATGAATAATTTAACATATTTTGTTGTTGTATTACGTTTAAGTTTTTCTCAGTCTTTACTATGTATTTGTAGTTGTTCCATGCTTTAAAGTTGTTTTTTTCAATTTACTTCAATAATAATAGTCTACGCATGCATGATTTCAAAGATGTGAAACAGTGTTGTACTTAACCCTCACATGCACCGAGAACCCCATTAATGTGTGGTGTTGCATACTTTTCACTCACATGCGTACGTTTACCACATTAATGTGGTTCTCAACAATTTGCATGGGCTCGACATTTTACTTTATCTCATTGTAAGGCGTCGAGATTCCAAAGCACATTTTTAATTTGTCTCATTTTAATGCCTCGAGATTCGAAAGCATGTTAACTCAAATGTGTCAGTGTCACGCATCGAGATTCTAATTCATGTAAATTATGGACCCCTCATTGATTGTATATATAAATGCACCATATCACCATAGATTTTGCATAGTTGCATCAAATCAAATTGTGAGAGCAAACAAAGAAAGCAGGCAAAATGAGGTCAGAGCCAATTTGTGCGTACATTTATATCAATGGTGAAATCATTCAAAGTTCAAGTGCAAATGCAGTTTTCAGAGGTAACAAGAAAAAATCATTACTCTTGAATCCAACAATGACGATGTCAAACATAATTACCGTAATACAGTCATCAATTATAGATAATGATGTTACGCCTATAATTAATGCACTTTGGTATCGTTGTCCTATATATGAATTCAATGGTCAAGTTCAATATAGGGCAATTCAAATTATTGACAAAGAAGGTGTTTTATGCATCTTTCATACATTTGTGAATATGGAAAGTGTAATATGTATGGAACTTAAAGTTGATGTTCATAATTCATTATCACCTACTCAAGTTAATGATCTAAGTTGGGCCGACATGGAGCAGAAGCTGAATAATTCCCTGAAATTAGAATGAATAATTTAACATATTTTGTTGTTGCATTGCGTTTAAGTTTTTCTGTCTTTATTATGTAGTTGTAGTTGTTGCATGCTTTGAAGTTGTTATTTTCAATTTACTTCAGTAATAATAGCCTACACATGCATGATTTTAGATATGCGGAGCAATGTCGTACCTAACCCTCACATGCACTGACAACCCCATTAATGTGTGGTGTTGCACACTGTTCACTCAGATGCGTATGTTTACCCCATTAACGTGGTTCTCAAAAATCCATGTGAGCTTGGCACGCGATGCGGAACACCACGGTCAACACTCATGATGCAACGGACAATTTGTCATGTACATTAATGTGTGGTGTTGCACACTGTTCACTCACATATGTATATTGTTCCACAGTTGCACAGTATTCACTCACATGCACTAAATATCCTACCTATGTCTCTCACCTAACTCTCCTACCTAACTTTGCCACCTATCCCTCCCACCTAACTCTCCTATCTAACTTTTCCACCTAACCTTCGTAACTAACCTTACCACCTAACCTTCCAATATAACTCTCCTACGTAACTTTGCCACCTAACTGTCGTACTAAACTTTCTCAGCCTATATATATAATCTCACCATTTGATAACATATCACACATAATAACATTCTCAAAAAACAAAACTATGTTTGTAACTCTCACAGTATTTCCACTCATATCCCACATGCACCACCATGACTCCACCTAAAGAAATTGTGACTGTCATTTATCACAATGGTCACATAGCAAACGACCTAGTTTAGGGATCGGTGTACACATGTGCGAACCCAATATTTATTTATGTCAGTCATTCTATTACGTTAAAACAATTGATTTGGAAAATTAACAAACGTTTCCCTATTCGAGCAATTGAAAAAGTTGCTCAATTTTTATTTTGTGTCCCTATTTCATTTCATTAGGGTCAAACACGTTATATTTCAGCACAACTACTCGACAATGACGATCTCAGAGGTGCGATAGAAACAATTCTCCAAAATCCACAGTTGAATTCTGCCGAATTCTATGTTGTTACTGACCTTATTCCTCAACCACAACCATCGTCTCCACAACCATTGTCTCCACAACCGTCATGTCCACAACTACAACTACGCCTCCACGACAATTACCGTACAACAACCTGGACCTCAATGATCTAGTGTCTTCATACAACAACCTTGAAACACAAGACTTATACTTCATACACACAACTATTATCCGAAAATGATTCTTTTTTTGATGCCCAACAAACCTCCTTTGACCAACAAAACCATCCTTTATCCCCCTTTAGGTCACCCTCACAACAACAACAACCATAAACACAAACATCAAACGGAAATGAACATCTCATCGCTAACAAAGATCCCATTTTACGATTTCATGAGAAAAACATTGATGATTTTAGTGAGGATGAAGATCAACAGTTCTTTGATCACATCAATCACCTAAGCGAGGAACAAAGTGATGATCAAAGCGATGACGAGGGTGTTGGCAAACCAACGACACCTCCATCACCTCCGTTGTAATATCACCAACCTAGGTGTCCAATAGACTTGAACCTTGACCACCTACCACACTACATTGATCGACACCATTTCGTTCAACAACAACATAATGTATAACCATCAACTGATGCACTCGAGGTTGGCATGACCTTTGATGAAAAAGAACAATGTATTTGAGCAGTCAAAGAATACAACACCAGACATCATTTTGATTGTAGAACAATTTATTCTAACCAAAGAAGGCTAAACTTCATGTGTAAATCACATGAAAATGGTTGTACATGGAGCTTAGACGTATGCAATTCAAAGAGGTATAAAAAATGGATTATCAAGAGTATCAGAGATCATCACACTTGTCTTGTGCTAATGCAATGCTTAGACAAGATCTTCGGCAACTCGAGAAACACGTCACAACATAGATCATCCAACCAATTGTCAAAACAAACTCAACCGTCTCCATCAAGACATTGATTGCAGAGATCAAAACGTTCATGAATTATACCACATCCTACAAAAAGACATGGTTAACAAAGCAAAGAGCGTTGGAGATGATTCATGGAAACTGGGAAGAATCATATGCCAAGCTGCCAAAACTTTTGGGAGCTTTGCAATCTTGTGTTTCTGGGACTGTGGTCGCTGCTCAAACAGAATCCGTATTTGAGGGAGGAGAAATCGTACTGGGCAAAAGAATGCTTAAACGTGTCTTTTGGTCATTTGCTCCATCCATTAATGGGTTTGCATAGTGCAAACCCATGGTAGAAGTAGATGGTGCATGGCTTTAGGAGAAGTATACTGACACACTATTGATAGCTACAACACAAGATGAAGCTAACCATATCTTCCCTATTGCCTACGCCATTATAGAAGGGGAGACAACTTCAGCTTAGGGGTTTTGCTAAAGAATTTGAGAAGAGATGTTACTCTACAAATTAACATTTCTCTCATTTCAGGTAGACACCCCTCAATTATAAGTGCCTACAACAACCCAAGTAACTTATGGGTTCACGACACATCCTATTTCTTTTGTCTGCGCCACATTGTACGAAATTTTCTTCGCGGTAACTCAAACTGGAAACGTTTAAAGAAACCACTCATGCTGTCTGCTGAGAATCTATTTTATTTCTTCGTTAAACTTTACTTTCAATCAAATTTCATAAGAAAATAGATTGATTGAATATTTACATGTTACGCATACACGGAGAAGATGCACTGGCGACATCTTGGGGATATCCGGGTGAACAAGCCAAGTGTAGCTGAATGGCTTGATCAATTACCCAAACAAAATTGGGTACAATGCTTCAATGAGGGGGAACGTTGGGGACATATGACTACAAATTTGTTTGAGTTTGTTAATTCCATGTTCAAAAACACGAGACATTTGTCGATGTCATCGTTGGTTGAGGAGATGTACTTTAAGACCGCACAACTTTTTGTTATTAGAGGCCGACAAACTAAGGCAATGATCAACTACAGCTCACAGTATTCTGAAGTCGTCTCTAAGGCAATGAATAGCGGTCACTGAGAATCAAATACACACATTGTAAACGAATTCGACAGATACAACCACACATTTATTGTAACATAGACCCAATCCCCACTTCAAACACCCAGACCACCTGGAAGGTTTAGAGTAATGTTACAATCCCAAAAGTGTGATTATGGTGAATATCATGCTAAACACTTATCTTGTTCTTCTCACGTCATGGCTACCTATAAATTTGTCAATGTTAATCCCATGAACTGTGTGTTGTCGCTATTCACTTTGCAACACATTTTGCACGTTTATGATAACTCCTTTGATTTACTGCTACACGAATTAACGTGGCAAGAATATGAAGGAGATCAGTGAGGTCCTAATCCAAGGAGAAAAAAGACCACAAAGGGTCGTCCGATTTCAACTCGCATTTCTGTTGAGATGGACGAAGACAAAAATAAACGGGAAAGTATAAAAAAATGTTAAATTTGCCAGCAATATGACCATAACAAAAACAATTGTCCCAACATGTCTCCATCTTGAGTTTTTTCCTTAGTCAAATGTGATTGTTTAAGTATTTTATTCGTAAAGTAGTACAATGTTCTTCTATACAAATTTATAAACAAAAAGTATTATCATTTTTAAAAAAGCTAATAGCATAAGCAAACAAATTATATTTAGTAAAATAATAATATTAAAAGTCTTAATTTTTTTACTAAAGCAAATATATTATAAGACAAAATTCAAATTTTTTTAAAAAATGTTCACCTAAAAAATGTCTTATATAAATTAAATAATATAAGAAAAATAATTATATTTAATATTATCATTTTCTTATAAAAAAATTATTTTAATAAAAAAGTATTTTAATTAAAAATATATTTATATAATATAATATTTATATTATTTTAATAATTTAAATTTTAGAAAAACAATGTACGGAAGTCAAGGTGGTCAAACCCAACTTCCTTAGATTTTCATTAAAGTGGTGCAATTTGGGAAATTTTTGAAAAAGTTGTGTATTTTAAAAAAATATCAGTATAGATATGAAAAGAAAACCCAAAATCTATCAGGGTGAGAACATTGTCTGCAGAGGTGAAAATACTTATCACATACTTCTAGATGTAACAATATATTTTTTACAATTTTTATAAAGGTTTAAATATATTTTTTATCCTTGATATACACTCAACTTTAGCATTAGCATTTGATCCTTGATAATTTTTCTTTTAAATCGGTTTATGATATTTGATAACTTTTGTTTTAGATCCCTACTATTTGACAATTTTTGTTTTAGATTTCTACCATCAAAATTAAGTGATAATTATTTGTTTGAAAATCAAATTTTTGCAATTAACCCACAAAAATTAATATTTTTAAAATTACAAAAAAAAAAAAAAACAGTCAGCAAAACCCCCGAATGAGGATGTCGTCGTTATGCTCGGGGTGCGCCTCTTTGGTGAAGTTTCTAGCAACAACATTGCGTCGTAGAGAGCTTAGGGTATGTTTGGGACCCTTCCACTTAATCTGGAGCACGAAACCTTTCTCTACGGACGCGCACACCAGATCGCAGCCCTGGAGAGTTAGGGTCTTCAAGACGAGCTTTACCTCGTACCTTTTCGAGACGAGGGAGCCACGACCTCCACCGCATCATCTTCACCACCATCGAAATGGTGTCGTGTCGTTGGTCGGCGTTTAAAGGGAAAAGAGAGAGAGGTTTTTGGAGAGAAAATAGAAATGAAATAAAAGTGGGATACAAATATAGGGGGAGGGAAGGATTTGGGTGCTCTCTGTGCTCTGAGGATGTCGTTCTCGGCTTCCATAGCAAGGGCCAGAACTTCACCACTGCGAGGGCGACGATGAGAGCTTCACCGGCTATCGCGACGATGCCAATGTCGCCGACGAGAGCTTCCACACCTACGACACCAACATCACCGGCAGCTCCAACGAGTTCAAAAACTATTCTAGCAACTCCAACATCCCCAAATGTGATTCACCACCTACTCCAACATCACCAACAGGAGAACACAATCGTTGAGATGAACGTTCCCGAACTCGCTGGATTTCTAGCTTTTGCTTTGAATTTTGGGGGTTTTGTTAGGTTAGAGAAATTAGGATTTTGCATATCTGATTAATTAGAAAAATGGGAAAATTGAAAGGACTAGGTAGGGGATTGAGAGGGAGTTAGTTCATGAGAAGACGTAGAACTGGTAGAGGAAGATGATGGAGAAGAAGTGGAGGAGACGGATTTGTTTTAAATCTGATTGAGGAGTGAGGGAGATGATGGAGAGAGAGGCGATAAAGAAGAAGGGAATACGAGAGAGAAAAAAATTTATTTTAAACTTGATTTACTAACCCTTTTTTTAGTCGCCTCATACTATCAAATATTTAATAAGTACGAGGTGGACCAAAAATATATTTAAGTTTTTTATTAAATTAATAATTTTATAAACATTCTTAAATATATATTTACACTTTTAAATATTTGGCCTCAAAATTATAAAATATCATGAAACCTTTTCTTTTTGTAAATTTGGCTCAAACAATATTGCAAACATTTGATGAATATAATTTTTTACAAATAAAATGCTTCTTGTGTATCACTCTTCTCTTCTGTTAACTCACATCAATATGAGAAGGAAATATCAAAATGTATGTAAGTAGAAATTCCAACCGTATCAACAGAATACCACCCCTTTTTTCCCAACATATTGTCAACTAAGTTACTTCTATTAACCTTTAATGTTGAAATCCAATGACAATGTTACCATTGGTGGACCAAGGTTTAGGACAAGTTCAAAATTGATAAAAACGATTTCTTCGGCCATATAACTACTATGCATTTGGAATATATGCCCTGAGTGAAGAAGTCGAATTTATCACTCGAGAGTAACAAGTGTAGTTACAAAGTTAGATGATACAAATAATATTGTGGTGGAGATTCTTGTTGTTCTGTGCTTGCTGTTCCTGCCAAATCACTCATCCTTATCTTCCTCCTCCTCGTAGTTGAAGGGTAGTGGCACAGACTTGAATGCACGGTACTTGCCAACGTTGTTCAAATGCTCATTCTCTATCCTGAACCACATAACTGTACTAATTAATACATAATGCAAATGAACTTTTGAAATAAAGTATTTTGGCTTCTGTGGCATGCAAAAACAGAACTAGAAAAATGTTATTTTTTTCTTCATTACCTAAAGAAGTTCCAAATGCCTCGACGAATGATCTCTAAGTTGGCAACAATGCTGACCATGGCTTGTCTATGTAAGGAGGAGAAATTCAAATTCAATATTGTCTGTAACCATGCAAACCTTAACAAGACATTCAGCACCTGTATATGGTTTGAATAAATCATTAACTTCCACGAATAAAACATACCAAAAATGAAATTCATATATTGACAGTTAGTATAGACTTAGTCTAAAGAGAATAGTATTATTAATAATATAGATATTGGTCTACCCTGCATGATGTATAGTACTAACAGATAATTCCATTAATAAGGAAATTCATGTATACCATTGGTGCATCAAAACGTTAGTTTGATACTTGCATATTATCAGCATAGACCTACAATGTTTACACTAACAGTTCAATTTTTGTTTAACAAAGTTTATATTAGCAGCCACTAGTCAAAGTACTGAGTATATAGATTTTTATTTTTCAAGTCAGAAAAGTAGATATTCAATATAGAATAAAAATGTATATGCACTGACATTATCACTGACATTATCGTAAAGTGCTTTTACACTATCATCCAAGCACAAGACATCTTCTATAGTAAGTTTGTTGACTTTGAAAATAACCACCCAAAAAATCACACCAAACATGACTCCTAATTGGTTGACAAGTGCAAAATCTTTTATGCTGACAGTACATAACCATTAAACACTTCAATATAAACATCTTGGAAAATTCTAAGTACAATATATTTGTTGTTAACAACATACCATAGCTGCGAAATATACACTTTTCTGAGGGACTAGAAGCTTGTCTCTGAGCCAGCGGTTCTTGGAATGTCTTTGGAGGAGGCCCCAATCTAAGACAAGGTCCCAATATGTGGAAAAAATGGCTGTAGATATTGAGAATATCCAGGCCATCACTTTCAATCCCATTCCTTGATGAAGAGTATAAGCTGTCCTTAGGCAAACAGCTGCAATAGTGAGGAAATACTTCAACGCGTTATATCCTTGCATTTTATCTTTCTCCTCGAACAGTCGCCTTAGGCACTAACAAGAGAAAGAAGATTATTCGGCAGTCTCAGTCATTTCTTAATCAAAAGCATGCATATTTACTTTCTTAATCAGGGGCATGTTTGGATAAACATGATAAGAATTTACCATATAAGTGCTTTTGATTCAGCAAACTTATTTTGATAAACTTCACAGTGAAATTTTTGAAATGAGCTAATAAGATCCTATAAGAGGGTCATAAGTCACTTTCATTAGCATAATAACTCAACACTTTTTTAATTTCAAACATAGTTGCTTATATGATAGAAACCCTTCCAAATGCTCCCTTTGTGTTTGTGTTCATGTTAGAAAAACTAATTATAAAATAGGGTATAAGACTAAACAAAGAAAGCAGTAAGATCAAACAAAAATGGTGTATAGGACTATACAGGAAGACAGTAAGAGTGTAGGACGATGCATAAAATAAAATAAAAAAGTAATCAGAAACCAAAATCAGACTCACATTTACCGACATACAGAAGGGAGCAAAAACTGTTTCATATTTCAATTATGTGCTCAAATGAAGTGTTACAGCATGAGCTTATGTAGAAAAGCTATGAAGTCCCACACAGGACAAAGCAAAAAGCAATAACAACTAAGCTAAAAAGTAAGCATCAATAGCCTATGATAACAACTAGCTTTTTCTGAACATAAGCAAGCTATGTCATTAAACTTTGCAAAGTAGTTTTGTGAATTCCAATTCACAGGAACGATTTTCTATGCATCATATGTAAAAGGAAAAAATTATTACTTACAGAATAAAAGTACTTTTCAGCTCTCTCAACTTTAATCCAAACATACACGCAATCTTTAACCAACTTCATATATAACTACTGGAAAATCTCAACATCAGACGAAAATGGAATGAAGTTTTGTACCTGAAGAAAGCGTGACCAGTATGGAATCACAGCAACAATGAACGAAAAAGCTATGAATATCCTGTTTGACTTGCAAGATGTTTCTCTTTGTTTGAAGTCTCCCCAACCATAGTAGCATATATAGAACTCAAAACTTCTCAAGGCTTGAACCTGTACGAGTAAAAAGGATTATTGTGTCTGAAGTATCTCGATCACTGAAGGGACAATGAGCATAAAAGCTATAATATGGGAGATTGAAAACCAAAGTTTATTCCCATTTTGGCTTTTGACTTACCTGGCTAGTAAACTGATCGGCCATGAAGAAATCTGGCAGTGTAACCTGAACCAGTGTTAGACTTCCAAACAAAATTATTTTCCAAATAAGTGGGGAACTTCAGTAACTTAGCTACAATTTTTCTTTACCTTGTACAGGGGAGCACAGATGCAGTGAATCAGACATGTAAGGAAGAACATACGGCTTGACCGATAAACGATGTTTAATGGGCATAATAAAATGGCAATCAGAACCTGCAGAGCAAAAATGAATTAACTATGCAATTTTAGAAACAAAACTCAATGACAAAGTTAATGTGATAGACTAATTATAGCCTTACTAGAACCAGGATAAGTGGCAAAAGTTCAGTGAACGCTTTGTATTCTTTTGTCTCTGGATCTATTTGCATGTCTAGATTCGCTAGGACACTGGTTAGTGCCAATGCTGCCAAGACAAAACTAAAGAAAAAGACTTGATGGTAGCTTAAGTCAGTGCCTTTCTTAAAACCAAATATGAATGAGTGATTCACTCGGTATCGCCTCCAAAAGTATATATTTGCAGCATACATGAGCATGTGTAAAACTACAAATCCAAATAAACTGCATAGAGAATTTGAAAATGGCAAGTTAGCTACACTTTTCCACTTCTTTTTCAGATTAGAAGGATTAAGAGTTAAGAGACAGACATGACATCTATTTCAAAATCTGCATATAAAGTAACCTGTAAAGAGGAAACATTATTTCCATGTATCGGGTACTTCCTGAATGATCCATGATTTTACGGGCACGGACAATTAGAATAAGGGCCACTGTTAGAGCAGCAGAGCATCCGGCAGAAAAACCTGTGAAGCAGTTATATGTCATGTGAAGATTGTTCAGGACCATGAATACGTGGTCATCCCAGACCAATGGAGACCATGTAATAATTTCTCATGAAGTTTATCAACATAGAAAGTCAGGGGAAAAGTACACATTACACATCAAAATTTCATTTTTTTTTTTTTTATATATACTATGTAAAACACACACTAATTACTGGTTTACCCATGGAAAATGTAACCCTATGCCTTTCTCTCTTCGGCTTTGGTCGCAGGACTCTCATTCCTATATTTCGATTTGAGTTGGAAAAATGCTTAATGAATACATTTTCTACCCTCTCCATAAGCCTAGTGACCTGCAGGGAAAAATGATTCACAAGGAAAAGCAATTAAAAGCATTTCATATATGCATTCAAAATGATGATGCCAAGGCTTAGGTCCAAACTATACAATTCTCACCTCATCAGAGCTCCCAATGTTGGACTTATCAACCATTTTCATGTAAGCTTTTGCTGCACCTCTTGATGTGATCTAATGCATAAAACAAAAGGAGGGTCAATAGGAAATTTTATTTTGCTTTGAGGAGAAGCTTCAACTTCAAGTTTTTTAAGGTTGAATAAGTTACCTTATCATATTTCTTCATTATCTTTGAAAATGCCAACACATTTAGAAAGCTGTTTCACGAAGAACAAACCCATAAGCAATGTTATGACAACACATTTATTGATGTAACAAAAGATTGTGATAGCATCTACTACGTGTAGTTCTTTAGAAGTCGAAGCTTCTGATAGAACTCAATAAAAGCCAGTTTGAGTGTTTCTTCAACTTTGCTCAAATTTTCCTTGGTGAAGTTTATCTCTGTTTGGCCAGGGTACTTGATGAAGCCTCTTATAGTCGAACGAGGAGTCTCACAAGTGTTATTTAGTTGCACTCGGTTAAGTATTTCCACAGAAGCAGGTCTGATGGGTTTGATGGGGGTGATATTCTTCTTCTTCTTGTTCTGTACTTCAACTCTTTTGTTGGTAGTTTGAATCTCTTCACCTTTTTCACTATCCCGGGATTCCTCTGAATGACCATGATGGGTACTTCCTTCCTCTTTGATATCTTCAATTAGTGTGGGAATTCTTCCTGTCTGTGCACCTGAAAACCACTCAACACATAAATTGAGAACTTCTCCATCACTCAGTTTAAACATTAGAATTGAATTTACTAGGATGAATTTAATTAAGGAACTTAAGTTAGACACTGGACTGGTTAGTTTGTAAAATATTCACCATAGATTTAATTAAGGAGTATTAAGAACTATTATTCTGAAAATCTTAGCAACAGTTGGGAGAACAATTTTAAGAATCACTCAGTGTGAAGAGGGATCACCACATAAGTGCGAGGGGATAATAGGGAGGGACAATTTTTCAAGTTTATCTAGAAAACTTGTCACTTGTTTAAGATAACGAATAAATCTTAAGATGTTCTCGTAAACCTAGGAAAAAAAATGTCGAACCAAGTTAAACTAGTGCCCTTTCAGTATTTCCATTGTGTATTCTATTTCCTTTGATCCTCGTTAGAGTGAAGGGATTGTTTCCCATCAACAACTTGATAAAATCAACCATTATTTTTTAAATATAGCTCCCACACAAAATTGACCATATGGCTCTATTTTCTCGTAAATGACAATATGGCCATGTGTGCAAACAGTCAAGTGCAATTAGAAAACTCATTTTAATGGATTTGACAAACTGTCTATTCTAAAGTGAGGAAAAGTAAATGAATAATCTTTATCTCTTTAATGAAAAAAATTAACATATTAACCATTAATATTCCAGTACCTTCATTCATGTACACACAATATTAACAATTTTTTTTTCAGCAACAGCTAAGACTACTTACTTACTTCATCTTCTAAAATGTAATCTGAGTTACTTTATCTACTCTCTAATAGAGTAAAAGTAAGTTGCTAAATTTAGAAGAGTAAGATCCCAAAATAATTATGGAATTTAACTCTAGTAAGGTAACCCAATTTCAGTTGAGAAGAATTGCCTCGTTTGAAAGAGTCTGGTCCCATTTTAATTATGGAATTTGACTCCTACGAAGCGAGCAAAAAAGTAAAGTAAGTAACCCCTGACTGAGATCAATTTGAACACATTAATTATGGTTGAAAATCAATTTTTTTTATCCAAATCAATTCTACAAGACTCCAAACAAACAAGGCAAGATCAGGAACCCCCTAGTTGATTGCACAGACTGTGTGAGTTGTTGTAAAATTCTCAGTACTATATTTAATTCCTACGGATTAAAAAAAGAAAAAAAGAAAGAAAGAAAAGCAAGATTAGGATGGAAAAATTTACGGTTCAGCTGGACACCCCTGGGTGTAGAAGCATGCAATGCCGTGGCTGAAGCAGAGACATCAGAAGCAAGACGAGTCATCTCAACGGAGCCATCAAACGACGCAGTTGGGTGCTCAACTTTCACCCTGAAAGCCACCAAAGCGTCCATTTGCTTGTTCAACTCAGCAGCTTCCTTCATCACCTCCTCCACTTTGGACCTATAGAACTTGTCAACCTTGTTGAACTCATCATCGAGCCTCTTGAAGTACACCAACTCGTACTCTCCGCCTTCTTCTGCAGCCATAAGAAAATTAGTCTCATATTTTTCATGACCATCTCGCTTCACTGAGTGCACCAAAATGGGTTGGTTCTCGATGTCATGCTCAGGGCTCACGGGCTGGTAGTATCTGTGTGTGAGGCCGCTGAAGGTTCTGTTAAGTGATAGCTTTCGCATTAGTGCTGCTGGGGTGGCACTGGAATGTGGCTTCTTTCTTTGCTTGTGGAGCATTATGTCTTTCAAAAGGGATTTTAGGTAGCCATAATCCATGTATGCTTCCTGCCATTCTGGTACCATTTGTGCAGCAAATTCCTTGCCAAACTTCATTTTAATTTGGCCTTTTTTGTGCAAGCTAGACTCTTCTAGCAGCCTCTTTGGTATTTGGAAATAATGAGAAGTGATAAAGAACTAATGGATATGAACAAAATAATGCTCCCTTCTAGGCTTTATAGATCATCTTTGCAAAGTGAAAAAGAGAGGAGCTTTTGATTAGGGATCCAGATTGTTCTTATTTTTTATTTTTTTTAAGAGCTAATAATGGCAGATATAAGGGAGTGTTTCTATGCGGTTAATAAAGGTATTTGCTTTCCTATGCGGTTGAGGGTGTGTTTCTTCTTGTACGTTGAGTTGCTGACAGATACATCTCACCTGCATAAGGGTTTAAGAGTATTTTTTTAGTGATAGATTTTAAATTATTTTTTGATGGATATTATAATATCACATAAGATTGAAGATTTATGAAGATTTTTATCATTTTTTTCTTCTCATTTTAGTAAATAATTTTTAGTGAGTACATTGACCACTTTTATATATTTAAATATTTAATAAATATATAATTAAGTAATTAAATTTAATTAAATTAACAAAAAAATATATAAATATTAAGAAATAGGAAAATGAACATTAATTTAATTTTTATTTATGACTACATATTAAAAAAATGAAAAATAAATAAATTTGATAATAAAAAAATGTAACACATTAATTTTGGATCGAAGGAAACATGTTTAAATTGGGTGTATCTATCGCTAACTAAGATTGATAACTAAGATTGAATTTGAAAAATAGAGATTGACAAATAAAAAATGAAAATGAAAATTGGGTGTACAAATTTTTACTGTTTGAACCAATTTATTAACAATTTTTTTTATTATTACTGTGCATTTTTTCCAACCATTCATACTTCTTCCTTCGTTCAATTTTTCAATTGTTATTATGTACTGTTAGTCGTCTTATACGACTAACTTTTGTATAGAAAACTTTTGCAAAATATGTATAGTTTTCCCCAATTTATAGTTCTTTTGTATGTAGGAATTGTAAATAAACTTTGTTGTGTTTTGATCTCTGTCATTAGGGTCTCTTTTATTGGAATTAATGATTAAAATCTGTACAATTTTAGGTAAAAAAGACCTAATTTCTTGAAGTGCCAAAGGGGTCGTCGCGCTAAGCGAACTCAGTGGGCTTAGCGTGTATCTATCGCTAAGCACGACTTCAACGCGCTTAGCGTGAAGAAAGAATCTAGAAGAGCACCTGAATCGAAGCAGAGCGCTAAGCGCGAGATCAGCTCGCTAAGTGAGTCATCCGTCTCTTGCCAGGCTCAGTGCAGCATTGGCGCCAAGCCCAAATCCACTTACTCGCGCTAAGCACGACGACGTGATTTCAGAGCCTATTTAAAGCCTGAATTGTCAGAATTAGGGTAAGAAATTATTATGCTTTTGCACAGAATTTTACACACAGACTTTGGAGAGTGAGCTCTGAAGATAGCAGAGGAGAGGCAGCACAGCAAGGAGCCTAAGGTTCATCTTTGAGAGAGATTAAAGAGTGTTTGAGTGATTGTGAGGTGCCAAGAAGTGGAGGAGGGATCCCCCTTCCTGTGTAAGCAGCAATTTCTTTGTATTCTTTGTCTAATTGTAGAAAAGGCCTCCTTTTTATGGCTTGCTAAAACCCTAGTTGGGGATGTTGGATCAAGTGGTCTCAGAATAATTAAGAAGGGGAGGTTGAATTAATTATTCCTAAACCCTTACTAATTAAAAATTTACTTTTCTAAGGCTTTTACTATGTTGTTAAGAGAATAGGGAGTAGAAGAGAAACTTAACCAAAAGTAAAAGCGGAAATTAAAATGCACAGTGGAAAGTAAAAGAGTAGGGAAGAAGGAGACAAACACACAAGAGTTTTTATACTGGTTCGGCAACAACTCGTGCCTACATCCAATCCCCAAGCAACCTGCGGTCCTTGAGATTTCTTTCAACCTTGTAAAAATCCTTTTACAAGCAAAGATCCACAAGGGATGTACCCTCCCTTGTTCTCTTTGAACCTAGTGGATATACCCTCCACTAGAACTGATCCACAAGAGATGTACCCTCTCTTGTTCTCAGTTAACAACCCAAGTAGATGTACCCTCTACTGGTACCACAAAGGATGTATCCTCCAATGTGTTAAGACAAAGATCTCAGGTGGTTAAACCTTTGATACTTTGTGAATGGGGATACAAAAGAATTCTCAGGCAGTTAGTCCTTTGAAAACTTTTGTATAAGGGAAAAGGAAGAATCAAAAGAATTCTCAGACTGTGTCGTTTTGAATTCTTTGACAAGGGAGAAGGGAGACACAAAAGAATTCAGGCGGTTAGTCCTTCGTTCTTTTGGAAAAGGGAGAAGAGAGACACAAAAAGAATTCAGGCGGTTAGTCCTTGGCGAATTCTTTTTGGCAAAGGGAGAAGAGATGAAAAGAATGAATAGCACAAGTTTTCAAGGTTTAGAAAACCAGAAAACTTTGGAAAGCTTTTTGGCACAAAGAAGAAGAAGAAGTTCAAAGAGATTCAAGGCTTGTAAAGGATTGTAATGAATTGATTGGATAGAAAGATTCTTTGAAAGATTGAATGAATGAATGAATACAAAACAAAGTCTTGCTTTTATTGACTCTTCATGTCTAGTCAAGAGGACCATTTTGAAGAGTTATAACTTTTAGAAAAACTTAAAACCAATTTGAAAAAGTCAAAACCCATTTGATGAGTTACATCTTTTGATTTATTCAGAAACAATCACTGGTAATCGATTACCAAATCAGTGTAATCGATTACACAAAGCTTTTATGTGAAAGGATGTGACTCTTCACATTTGAATTTGAATTTCAACGTTCAAAGGTACTGGTAATCAATTACCAAAACATTGTAATCGATTACAACCTTTTTGAAATTAATTGTAACGTTGTAAATTCATTTGAAAACTTTTTCAAATTCATTTTGCTACTGGTAATCGATTACAACAATCTGGTAATCGATTACCAGAGAGTAAAAACTCTTTGGTAAACATGTTTTGAAAAAAATCCATGTGCTACTCAATTTTTGA
This sequence comes from Glycine max, assembly GCF_000004515.6. Classification (NCBI taxonomy): domain Eukaryota; kingdom Viridiplantae; phylum Streptophyta; class Magnoliopsida; order Fabales; family Fabaceae; genus Glycine; species Glycine max. The sequence goes on along the minus strand of NC_038243.2, from coordinate 41,009,991 downwards.
AAAAACCTTTTCATACTTATCTTGATTAAGCCTTTTCTTGATCCTTGAATCTTGAGTCTTGAATCTTGATCTCTTGAATCTTGATTCTTGATTCTTGAAATCAACTTTCCTCTTGAATATTGAAGTATTTTTTATTCTATCTTGAATATCTTGAACTCATTCTTTGATTGACCTTTAAGCTTTTTGTCATCACCTTTGTCATCATCTTTTGTTATCATCTTTGTTATCATCAAAACATCTTTGAATCAAATCAATCTTGATTCATCATGAAGCTTTGCTTCTACAGGGGATTTCTAATGAGCAGTTGATGTAAACACTTTTCATATCTAATTAAGTGTGTTTTATGTGTTCATTGCTTCTATCGATGCTTTATTGTTGCATGCTTTTGGTCTGATCACCCATTGGTGTGTACTGTTAGGAACTTTAGCACTGGAAAGTGTACTGTTTCCTTAGAACTTGATAGAGCAGAGCTAGATAACTGCATTGCCAGGGATAGATTGCAGGTTTTTTAATTTTTAATTATGTTATGATTATAATACTGTTTAAATTAAGCCTATTCCAACAAGAGGGATCTGAGGACGAAGCTTGGTTCAAATTAGTCTAAACTTACGAGGGATCGAGGTTTAGCACTTTAGTCTTCAGCATAGAACACAAGAACACTCTTAATTAGAGAAATATCTTTATATGCATCAACTCTTTTATTAGAAAGACCCAACGCTTTTAAACCACTGTTGTCACTTTTAATTGCTTGCGTTTACTATTTTTCTAATTAGGATATATCATACTTTTATTTCAATTCACAATTATTATTTTTCGTCAACAAAATGCCTGATTATTGAACAAAGCTTTGCCGAATAAACAAGTTCCTTGTGCTCGATACTCGGATAATTTTGTTTTAATTTTAAATACTTGGTGACCCGGTGCGCTTGCCGGTATATCACTTCCCCTTTGATATAAGTGTTTGTAAATTTAAAGAAAAAAGAACTGTGTGGGGAGGCGAACAAGTATTTTTGGTGCCGTTGCCGGGGAAACTTATTTTCATTTGGAAAGTTTAGTTCAATTTAAGGCATTGATTCATTTTATTTTTTTTCCTTTGATTCATTGATTATTTTTGTGAATATTTAGTTACTGTAGAATTTATTGTTCTTTTGAATTGGTTAACTGTTTTTTTGCTTGTGTTGCGTGCAAGGAAGGTCTTTTGCGGGTGTTTTGATTCCCAAGACTTGGAAACTAATGCTAGTTGCAGGAAAAGAAATGCAGAAAGAAACAGAAATATTTTGTAGGACATTGAAGTAGCAGTAACTCTAGAAGGACCTCTATCTTTTGAGGCATCTTCTAGTTTTCCAACTCAAGGGCAATCTCACACAGTTTTAGCTGAAGCAAATATCATGGCTGAGGAGCCAAGAAGAGTTACTCTAGAAGACTACTCAAGCTCAAGTGTGCCGCAATTCTTTACTAGTATTGTGCGGCCGAAGGTTCAAGCACAAAATATAACCTATCCACATTCATTAATTCAGTTGATACAGAACAATTTGTTTCATGGTCTGCCTAACGAGGACCTATATGCACATCTAGCCACTTATATTGAGATTTGCAACACTGTTAGATTGGCTGGTGTGCCTGAGGACGCAATTAGATTGAGCTTGTTCTCGTTCTCTTTATCTGGGGAGGCTAAAAGGTGGCTTCATTCGTTCAAAGGTAATAGTCTCAAGACTTGGGATGAAGTAGTTGAGAAATTTCTAAAGAAGTACTTCCCAGAGTCTAAGACAGCTGATGGGAAAGATGCCATTTTATCCTTCCACCAATTTCCAGACAAATCTTTGAGTGAGGCATTGGAAAGATTTAGAGGCTTACTGAGAAAGACACCCACTCATGGATTTTCAGAACCAATACAACTCAACATTTTTATTGACGGGTTGAGACCATAGTCCAAGAAGCTTCTTGATGCTTCTACAGAGGCAAAGATCAAATTGAAGACCTCGGAAGAAGCTATGGAATTAATTGAGGACATGGCTGCTAGTGGCCATGCAATTCTGCGTGATAGAGCCCACATTCCTACCAAGAGAAGCCTGCTAGAGCTTTCATCGCAAGATGCATTGTTGGCACAAAACAAGCTGTTGTCCAAGCAATTGGAGGCATTGACTAAAACATTAAGTAAGCTGCCAACTCAATTAAATTATGTACAACCTTCACCTTCTTCTGTTTTGCAGGTTGCAGGTTGTAGGTTGTGTCATATGTGGTGGAGCACATGAGTCCGGCTGTTGTATTCCCCAAGAAGAAACAACACATGAAGTAAACTACATGGGGAACCAGCCAAGACAAAATTTCAATGCAGGTGGATATTCTGGATTTTAGCATGGCCAGCCATACAATTCACAACAGGGACAATGGAGGAATCACCCTGGAAACCACTTCAACAAAGACCAGGGTGGTCCCTCTAATAGGCCACCACAACAAGGGCCTAGTCTCTATGATCAAACAATGAAGCTGGAAGAGACTTGCTCAGTTCATGCAAGTATCTATGTCAAACCAAAAGAGCACAGAGCCAGCCATAAAGAATCTGGAAGTCCAGGTGGGACAGTTGGTGAAACAATTGGCAGATCGTTCGTCTAGCAGCTTTGGAGCTAATATTGAGAAAAATCCAAAGGAGGAATGCAAAGTTGTCATGACTAGAAGCAGATTAGTGGCCATGAAAGAAGGTGAGAATGGAATAGGTGCAGAAAAACAACAGCTGGTGTCTGGCCCAACACTTGATCCTATGGTAGAGTCTTTGAGTGAGTCTGATGAAGAGTTAGAGGTAGAAGATGAGAAGAAGGAGGAGACAACAATAAATTTGAGCGAACAAGAAATAAATGAGGATAAAAATAAATAAAAAGAAAAAGAAAAAGGAGAAGAAAAAGACAAAGAAAAAAAATGAGAAAATAGAAAAAGAAAAAGAGAGAAAAGAGGAGAAGAAGAAAAGCAAGAGTGAGTGTGCTAGAGAGAAAAAAAGAGAAGCATCTTCAGCTGAAGGGAAAGAAGTACCATATCCTTTGATACCTTCTAGGAAGGATAAAGAAAGACATCTAGCTAGATTTCTGGATATTTTCAAGAAGCTAGAAATTACCATGCCCTTTGGAGAAGCTTTACAGTAGATGCCGCTCTATGCTAAATTTCTGAAAGATATGCTAACTAAGAAGAATAAGTGCATTCATAGTGACACCATAGTCGTGGAGGGAAACTGCAGTGTTGTGATTCAACGTATCCTTCCACCAAAACATAAGGATCCAGGAAGCGTCACTATACCTTGTTATGTAGGTCAAGTTTCAGTAGTCAAGGCTCTTATTGACTCGGGAGCTAGCATTAATTTGATGCCGCTTTCCATGTGTCGAAAACTTGGGGAGTTGGAGATAATGCCTACTAAGATGACTTTACAGTTAGCAGATCGCTCTATCACCAGACCCTATGGAGTGATTGAGGATGTTCTGGTTCAGGTCAAACATCTTATCTTTCCTGCAGATTTTGTGGTTATGGATATAGAGGAGGATCCTGAAATTCCCATAATTTTGGGACGTCCTGTCATGTCCACCGTTAGTTGTATAGTAGATATGGGGAAAGGAAAATTAGAACTGAGTGTTAAGGATTAGAAAATTTCATTCGACTTATTTGAAGCAATGAAGCACCCAAGTGATCAGAAAGCCTGCTTTGATGTGGAGAAAGTAGAAAGAGAGATAGAATTAGCAACTATAGCCATGGTACTGTATTCCCCTTTGGAAAAAGCACTGAATAATCATGTAGAATGTCTGACCAAGGAGGAAGAACATGAAGTGCAGGTTTGTATTAAAGAGTTAAAGGGAGCAGGAGAAAATTCTGAGAGACATACCATGTTTGAAGAATTGAAGAACAGTGGACAAATAGAAAAACCCAAATTGATGGTTGTCTATCAAATATGAAAAAAGTATTGTAGAGATGTGAAGAGTCTAACTTGGTGCTTAATTGGGAGAAATGTCACTTCATGGTTCAAGAAGGCATAGTGCTGGGGCATAAAATTTCAGTGAGGGGAATTGAGGTGGACAAGGCAAATATAGATGTCATTAAGAAACTTCCCCCTCCAATGAATGTCAAAGGAGTGAGAAGTTTTTTAGGACACGACAGGTTCTACAGGAGGTTTATAAAAGATTTCTCAAAAGTAGCCTGAAAGGAAAATTGCACGGAGTTACCATCAACGTTTATTCGAGGAAAACATCGAAAAAACCGGAAAGGTGTGGTCTACGAACTTGAATCGTGAAAGGTTCGGGAGTTGTTTTTATGCACGGGGAGGGTATTAGCACCCCACGCGTCCGTCACAAGGGACGACAACCTTTAATCAAGTGTGCAAATATGACTTCAAAATGTTTTATTTTCCCTTTTTTATGTCTTTTTGTGTTTTTATGCTTTTTATGTTTTTAATTTTGGTGTGGTCGACAAGGGTGTTTCCCTCGCTCCTACGTATCCTTTATTGCGATGAGGAAATCAGACATACGTAGTTCTTTCAGAACTAAACGTTGGTTAAGTTGTTTTGATCTTTTTCCGCAAGATCAATTTTAACCGAACAAAAAATCATTTAAGGCGTTGGACCATTAAATGATCTTTTGATTCTTTTGAAAGGAGAGAAACGTTAAGGCGTTGGACCATTAACGATCTCTTGGGGTGGTCGACAAAAGCGGGGCTTTTGCTCCTACGTATCCTCAATTGTGATGAGGAAATTAGACCTACATAGTTATTGCAAAAGTGATAAAGTTACATGTTGATTTTATGCTTTTGAAAGGTCCACGTTAACCGATAAAAGCAAAGAGGACCATTTAAGGCGTTGGACCTTAAAATGGTTTTTAGTGATTTTTGCGGACAAAGCTTGATTTGTGAGTTGATTTTAGCCTTGGTTTCACTTTGATTATTAGTCAATTAATTCAAGGAAACTTCCAAAGAAAAACGTCCGATTTTATTTTTTTGATTATTTTATTTAAAGATATTTTGATTATATTATTATTATTTTGCTTTTTTTTGTTTAACCGAGGTTACAGCGTTAACAATCGATTAGATTTTGTTTTAACAGTGATTAAACGAGATTACAACACAAATGATCTTTGAAATTCATTTTATCATTTATTAGGTGAGAAAACGGCTTAAATAAACGGTTAAAAACTCGTTAAAGCGGAAGAAAAGAAAACTGAAAGTAAGCGAAATTATCGAGTAGATATGGGAGCAAGTTAGCATATGACATCAAAATTTGGGGTGAATCCTACAGGCTTTTTGCTGCAAAATTCCTTTTTGGTTGGTGTTTTGGTTTGTGCTAAAGGTGGTGTTCATCATTGGAAGTGCGGTAGATAGACTTTGTGGTTGATTTAGGGATGACCTTTGTGAATGATTGGGTGAGAGGGATTGTTATTGGCTGAGTAATGACATTGTTGGGCTGATGGGAAATTTGACCGTGTAGGAATGGCAGTCATAGCAAGGGTTTCTCCCTCATTCTCATCCTCTTCATTTTCCCCAGCTTTCTCACTCATCAAAGTAGGATGATCAAATTTGCCTCTTTTCAGACCCACTTCGATCCTTTTGCCGGCGAAGACCAAATCCGCAAAGCTTGAAGGTGCGTACCCCACCATTTTTTCATAGTAAAACACTGGTAATGTGTTTACTATTATTGTGATCATCTCTTTCTCCGTCATTGGAGGTGCCACTTGAGCTGCCAGGTCTCTCCACCTTTGGGCGTATTCTTTGAAAGATTCGTGCCCCTTTTTGCACATGTTCTGTAGTTGCATCCTATCCGGAGCCATATCAGAATTGTACTGATACTGCCTAACGAAGGCAACCATTAGGTCCTTCCAAGAATGGACTCGAGAAGGTTCCAAGTTAGTGTACCAAGTAACAGCTACCCCAATAAGACTTTCTTGGAAGAAATTTATCAACAGTTCCTCATCTTTTGTGTATGCCCCCATCTTCCGACAATACATCTTTAGATGGTTCTTGGGGCAAGTAGTCCCCTTGTACTTGTCAAAGTCCGGCACCTTGAACTTGGGAGGGGTGATGATATTGGGTACTAGGAACAACTCTTCTAGGTTAACAAAGGCATAATCTTTGGCTCCTTCAATGGCCCTGAGCCTTTCCTCTAGATGATCCAACTTTCCCATTTCTGTCATAGCATGAGGGTTTTTAACCGCTGTGGAATGTGAGGGGTGTGGTTGTGGGTGATACTGAGGGCCCTCCAAAGTGTTTTGCAGGGGTATACCACCAACTGCTTGCCCTTCAGTGGCATATCCGAGGCAAGACTCAAAGTCCGCTAGATTATGGTGGGGCATTTCATGTGTCTCCCCCATGGGTTGAGAGGCATGTGCATGATCAGTTTGAGGTTGTCGGCTTTCAATGAGTATGGGAGCAGAGTTATTGACATCCTCACTGGGAGTGTATGCCACATTGGGTAGTGTATAGTTGGGAGGCAAGCCATATGGTGGAAAGGCGTGCTTGTTTTGAATTTGCACATAATAGTGGCCGCTCATACTTCCCAAATCTTTGCCTACCATAGCTGAGGTTGGATGATTCATTTGGTTGAGGCCAGATGGGGGCATCGGGTTCACCTTAGCAAGAGCGTTGGTAGCGGCAATTGCAACCGCATTGGATTCCATTATCTTCTTCATGCTCATCATGGCCTCCATCATTGTGGCCATTTGCTCTTTCATGACCTCCATGTCGGCCTTCATCTGCTTTTGCACCTTCTCTACTTCACCCATTACTCTAGCTCTAGCACGGGTTCAGTAAAGGCGCTGTAAAGCGTGTTCTTTCCTTTTGATAACAATGATTAAGTTCGTTTTTTTTCAAGGAAAGAATGCAATGAGCAATGCAACCAATGAAAAACATGGATGTATGCGAATGATGCACAGTTGAAGTATTGCGAATTTTTACGCAAGACATAGGGTTGAATCAATTTAGATTTTCAACATGGTCCATGACATCTTTGTCAAGGTGAAACTAGAAGTAATAAGGACATCAATAGTCCTAAATGTGTTTGGCAGTAGACGAAGCAACGATGTAACCCGATCCATCTTTTGCCCCAATTTTTGCAAGATGGTTACTTCCATACTTCAACTTGACTTGATGAACTGGTTGTTAAAAGCATGAGCTTGGTTCAACCCCATAACCCAAGGAATGGCAATTTTGATCGCCAATACTTCGACAACATTTCATAGAGATGAAAGACTTGGGAATATGTATGTTATGCATGGAAAATGTAATTATGAGATTGAGATGCCCGAAGAAACATCATTTCCTAGTTAACCACGCATTAGGTACCATGCTCAATCATTTTGTTTTGTTTTTTTTTTGGAAATAGGTTTATGATCCCAACATGATTGGCTCATGGTACCTAACACATGAAACTAAGAACACAACGTGAATTTTCATGCTTCTTTTTTGTTTTTGTTTTGCATGAAAATAAAGGGTATGCAAAAACATGTTAGATGCATATGCATGGTGATGAAATGACTTATGCAAAATGCAATGCATGAAATGATAAGTGACAAATGCAGGAACGATACGTCCATTATGATGCCATGGAGAGATGCTTATGCGATGCATGATATGAATGCATTTACGAACACGAGAGCCTAGAAAATCATCTCTTCTTACTTGCGCATTCAGGGGCACAGTGCCCCATGTGTGTAGTTAAGAAGGTGATATGGACCTTCCGGCTTCCTGTGACAAAAGATGAGACCAACATACAACACGTGCATGACGACATGATGCAGATGCACAAAAGCACAACACCGGGATGTACACAGTATGGAAATATCCACAAATAATCATACAGCAAAAGCGTACATGACATTTAGGTTATATGCATGACAGTGTTAAAAAGGCACGCAGCGTGTTCGCTTCGTGCCCCTATTTTAGGGACCTAAATGGGAGGAACTAAAAGGCTTTTAGTGATAATTCCCAAGGTGGTCATATCTCTCTTGATGGTTTCTAGAGGTATCATCCCCTTCAAAAAAAAACATATTGTGGCAGTAGGGACTACCGGCAACAATATGTTATCAAAGAGAAAAACTCTATATGAGGGTTCACTGTTATCAAGCAAGTCGGAGACCCAACATGACCACAGATTCACCTCCACTCCTTATGTTCCCATGGACCCGGGTATAGGGCCCCTTTTCAACTCACCGTGTGTACAAATAGTGTTGGTGTTTGTGTGCATCAAATGAATAAATATCTATCTCATGCATACATTTCTAAAAACACACTAAAAGCATCAAAGAGTTATTTACAAGAACGTAAGAGAAATAAAAGGAAACCGACAAAAGAAGAAGTCATGATATTGCACGAGATTAGAAGGCCTAACTCTCTAAAAATAGTCCCCAGTGGAGTCGCCAACTGTCGTAGCCTACCCTTCGGCGGGAGGGCGACGCGGGGCTTAAGGGTGCGTCTTCCAAGAAAGGAAAATGCACGGAGTCGCCACCAACGTTTATTCGAGGAAAACGTCGGAAAAACCGGAAAGGTGTGGTCTACGAACTTAATCGTGAAAGGTTCGGGAGTTGTTTTTACGCACGGGGAAGGTATTAGCACCCCACGCGTCTGTCACAAGGGACGACAGCGTTTAATCAAGTGTGCAAATATGACTTCAAAATGTTTTATTTTCCCTTTTTTATGTCTTTTTGTGTTTTTATGCTTTTTATGTTTTTAATTTTGGTGTGGTCGAGAAGGGTGTTTCCCTCGCTCCTACGTATCCTCAATTGCGATGAGGAAATCAGACCTACGTAGTTCTTCCAGAACTAGACGTTGGTTAAGTTGTTTTGATCTTTTTCCGCAAGATCAATTTTAACCGAACAAAAAATCATTTAAGGCGTTGGACCATTAAATGATCTTTTGATTCTTTTGAAAGGAGAGAAACGTTAAGGCGTTGGACCATTAACGATCTCTTGGTTTTGAAAGAAGAGAAACGTTAAGGCGTTGGACCATTAGCGATCTCTTGGGGTGGTCGACAAAAGCGAGGCTTTTGCTCCTACGTATCCTCAATTGTGATAAGGAAATCAGACCTACATAGTTCTTGCAAAAGTGGTAAAGTTACATGTTGATTTTATGCTTTTGAATGGTCTATGTTAACCGATAAAAGCAAAGAGGACCATTTAAGGCGTTGGACCTTAAAACGGTTTTTAGTGATTTTTGCGGACAAAGCTTGATTTGTGAGTTGATTTTAGCCTTGTTTTCACTTTGATTATTAGTCAATTAATTCAAGGAAACTTTCAAAGAAAAACGTCTGATTTGATTTTTTTGATCATTTTATTTAAAGATATTTGATTATTTTATTATTATTTTGCTTTTTTTGGTTTAACCGAGGTTACAGCGTGAATGATCGGTTAAATTTTGTTTTAACAGTGATTAAACGAGATTACAACATAAATGATTAGTTGAAATTCATTTTATCATTTATTAGGTAAGAAAATGGCTTAAATAAACGGTTAAAAGCTCGTTAAAGCGGAAGAAAAGAAAACTGAAAGTAAGCGAAATTAAAGTGAAAGTACACAAAACAAGTAGGGACCACTAAGGGTGTATAGAATGAATTGAAAGATTCAATTTTGGGAATTTACCGGTTGAAGACTAAAGAATGACGAAGAACGAACGAAGAACGGTGAAGAACGATGAAGAATTTCCACAGAATCGCTTACGGAAGCGTTACGGAAGCACCTCAGAAGCACTTCGACTCGATTTTTCTTCACGAAAACATGTTTTTTGCCCAAAATAGCCGAAATGCATAGCCAAGGGGTCCGGAATATTTTGAAACAGCCCCTCCTCCCCTATTTATAGGGAAAAAGGGAGGTGCTTGCCGCCCAGAGACTTCTTGAGGAAGATTTCTAAGTGTACTCCAACTACTAAGTTCACCCTCCTTTTCGTACTTTACGGAAAAGTTACGGAAGCCTTACGAAAGTGTTTCGGATTTGATTTTCATCTTTTTTTCTCTTCCCTTTCACCAATGTTAAGTGAAATATGCTTACCCAAGGTTTTTAGAAATTTTACGGTAGCATTACGAAAGCCACGGAAGTCTCGAAAACCATTTTTCAGCAACGTGGAGGAGCTTGTCGCCCAGTTGCTTCCTCCTTAAGCAACACAACTTTCAAAATGTTCTCGAAAGGCCTAGATTATTGCTATTTACACCCCTATCTTGATAAGTTCACCCCCCATTTTTGTGTTTTTGACTGTTTTCTTTCCAAAATCTCACGAAACACTACAGATTCCACCGTGATGAGTGTTTAAGCCTTCCGAAGCGATCAACAATGGTCCTCGGATGAAATTATAGTGTAACAGTTTATTTACACACACCCCACTTTGCTAAATACACTCCCGTTTTCGTGTTTTTGACCGGTTTCTTCTCGAAATATCTCAGAACTTTACGGATTCCATAAAGATGGGTGTTAAACATTTTGAGGTGGTCAAACGAAGGTCGCATGCCGACAAACAATGGTCCCCGGACAAAATTAGGGTATGACATAGCCAAACCACTCAGTAATCTATTGAATAAAGACGTTGCTTTTGTGTTTAATAAAGAATGTATGGAAACATTTAATGATCTCAAAGCCATACTAGTATCTGCTCTGGTGATTACAACACCAGATTGGGGGCGAGAGTTTGAATTGATGTGTGATGCAAGTGATTATGCTGTAGGTGTTGTGCTTGGACAGAGAAAAGGCAAGATTTTTCATGCTATATATTACGCCAACAAAGTTTTGAATGATGCACAGGTTAACTATGCCACCACAGAAAAAGAAATGTTGGCAATTGTCTATGCACTTGAAAAGTTCAGATCTTACTTGGTAGGATCAAAAGTCATCATCTACACTTATCATGCAGCTATTAAATATTTGCTCAACAAGGCCGATTCTAAACCTCATTGATAAGATGGGTCATGTGAGAGTTACATGAAGGAATATGTGACCTCCATACGGGGGGCACTCCCTGGAAACCAAAGTAGTGCATGCTAGTTACTATTGGCCGACACTTAAGGGCGACACCCTCAACTTCACAAGGAGGTGTAGATGATGCCAAGAATTTGCAAATGTTCCACGCACACCACCCAACAACCTCCATAACTTGAGTTCCCCATGACCTTTTGTCGTGTGGGGGATGGACATACTAGGGTCGTTGCCAAAAGCCCTAGGAAAAGTTAAGTTATTGTTAGTCGTCATTGACTATTTCACTAAGTGGATCGAGGCAAGGCCACTACGAGAAATTTTGGCTAGTGAGGTAGAGAAGTTCACCCGAAAGCACCTCATATGCAAATATATTCTTATTTACACCATTGTCGCTGACTACAGCACCCAATTCAAAGCTCAAGCCTATGAAGAATTCCTACCAAGGCTAGGTGTCAAGCACCTCTTGACTTCTATCGAACATCCCTAGAAAAATGGACAGGCAGAGGCAACAAACAAGGTTATCCTTAAAGCCTTGTGCACAAGACTTGACAAGTCCAAGGGCCCGTGGAAGGAGAAACTCCCCAACATACTTTGGGCTTATCACTGTTCACCCCAGACGAGGACTAACGAGACTTTTTTTTGCCTTACATACGGCACAAATGCCATGATCCCTGTTGAAATCAGGGAACCATAAGCAAGAAGATTGTTTTTCCAAGCGCACTAGAATGAAGAAAATATGAGGGTGGAATTAGAGATGAAGGATGAAGTCCAAGAGATGGTCAAAATCATGGAAGAGGTCACCAAGCTCTGAGTATCAAGAAGATACAATACCAAGGTTCAACCTCGAGCCTTTCAACCAAGCAACCTAGTGTGGTGAGTTTGAGGTGAAGCAAGAAAGGACCCATGAGCAGGAAAGTTAGGACCTAATTGGGAAGGTCTATTGAGGGTCGTGGCAAGCTTAGACAATTGAGCATACATACTACAAGCACTAAATGCAAAAGCAATTCCAAGAACATGGAATGCTGCCCATCTAAAATTCTATTTCAGCTGATCTACAAGAAGCCCAGGTGTTATACTCTTTTTCCTACTCAAGTCTTTTGTCCCAAAAGATAAAAATAAGGGTTTTGGATTGAGAGGTTTTAATGAGGCACACCTAAGGAATGGAAGGAACTTGTACTCAAATGATTGAACTAAAAAGAATTCCTTCTCTCTTCAGTCTTTATTATTTTCTTTGTGCATATATTGATGACATGAACCTCCAAAGGCTCGTCAAACCCAAGGTCAGTCCCTGGTGAGTCTTGCTAAACCCAGGACAAACATGTCCCTGGTAGAATCTCCAAAGGCACGTCAAACCCAAGGTCCACCCTTGATAGGCCTTTTTACCCTTAAGGTTTGTCTTTCACAATTAACACTCTTGGAGAAGTCACAATCAGGGTCCAAATTAACTTAACATGCTACTCGTGTAAGTCCTCATGGCTTTAGGTAAGAAGCTCCGCAAAGCGAAAAGGGAGTAGCTTCATGTTGAACCTAACCCAAGATTATTGGGCAAGACTTTCAACAAGGCTGAAATTAAACCTGAGATGATCGGATGATATCTTGTTCTCTATTTTGTACAAATCCATCAAGTAAGGCAAAATTGCGCTTAACGCAAAGGACCACTCTCATTATTCTACGACAAGTATCAAAGGCTAAACAACAACATGCAAGTCCTTAACACCGCAGGAGAGGACAACGATAAAAAATAAAATGCATTAAAGAAGAAAAGATATTGTTAAAGTTTCAAGGCTAGTACGACCATAAAACCAAAAAAATAAAGAAAAGTAAAAGGAAACACGGCCTAAACATTGGCCTCATTGTCTTCTCCATCATCGTCCTCCTCCCCAACAACAATCTCCTCCTTGTCAAGCAATTGATCATCCTTCACATCTTTAAACGGGTCAAAAAGGCATAAGTCAAGACCCTCAGTGAAGAAATCGACCTGCTTGACGGTCTTGAGGAATCCCTTCTCGTGTTGCTCCACGACTTCCTTTTTAAACATTATTAGCTCCTCCTCAAGCTCTTTATTTTCTTCCTTCTCCTTTGCCACTTTAAGCTCGAACTCCTTTAGCTTAGCCTGGAGACTGGACGCAATAAGCTTTGACTCTTTTACCCAGGCTTAGAGATCAACAATCTCCTTAGCAGATTCAGACACTATCGCATTAAGTTCTTCCTTCTCTTTAGTGAAGCGCTCTACCTTGCTCACGAAGTCATAACTTTCCTTCAATAAATCTTTGCAACGTTCGAACACCTCATCACCATCCAGTCATGTGCTCACTAGCTTAGCAAAGACATCATTGCCCATGAACTACAACTGGTAGTTAGACCTAACGACTTCAGCAAGGGCAATAGTAGTGTTGGCCACTTTAGGATGCTTTACTTACCACACAGTCCGAGTAATGGCTCTCCATTTGGTGACCTTAGTCTCTAAAGATATAATCTTGTTCAGAACCTCCTTGTGCCTTTTCCATTCTCCTCCAAGATAGCCAGACTCCTTTGGAGAAAGACCTTCGTAGCAATGGTTGAATTTTGTACCCCGACTGATCGAATAAGGTTTTGATAAAAAAAAAGGGATACAAAGTTAGTAGGATTCCTCTGCTTAGGCTTGTAGACCATGCTCCACAATGACTTTGTATCCCGACAAGTGTATACATGGTCTAGTGAAACACTTGGAGGCGAAGAGGAGGAAGGTATTGCTGAAGGCAAGATGGTTGGAGCTGAGGGTAGCAAGGCCGAGGAAGGAGGATGCAGGTTCACCAAGGCATCTATTGTTGTCACACCAACATTTAGCAATGGCATCATAATAGAAGAAAGAGGAGCAGAAACAGGAACCACCAAGGGGGTTGACGTAGCCAGCATAGTGGAAGGGATCGCCTGAAGAGGCACAAATAGAGGTATAAGGGAATCAAAAATAACCACAACAACAACAACAACTTGAGAAGGCAAAGGGGCTGAAGGTGAATCTTAGGAGCTGGTAGGGAAAGGGCGACTCAAACAGGACATCAACCTAGTAGCTTGCTTCAAAGCTCAAAGACTAAAGGGGGCCCTCAACTTCTTGCGCTGATCGGACCCCCTAGCCCCTTCATTGCGCTTCCTCTTGGTTGCCACAGGTGGAAGCACGTTGGGTGTAACCTTAAAAACTTCTTCCTCATCAGCTTCAAAAGCTCGAGGAGGGTTGACTCTGGCTTTAGTTTGACCTCCTTCCCTAGCAGAAGGCTTAGGAATGACGAGGTAAGAGGATGTATATCATCTCCAGTAGGTCCAACATGTTTTACCAAGGGCCACCATTCAAAAATCAGAAATGACAAAGTTATACTAAACAAACGCAAAAGAGAAATAGTCAAGACATTTACCATCCAGAACAGTAAGGGGGTCGCTTGCCAAAGGTAAAGACAGGATGGCACGTGCGTCAAGTGAGGTTGGCAATCATTCCAAGATAGCCATGTTTGTCCTCTCCTCTGAAGACATTAGACGCTTATCGAAGGACTTGAACCTCTTGGGGTCCGATTGCTAGTAAAAGGGGAAACGAGGTTCCATATTCCAATCATGCATCAGTGGAAACTTATCAGCGATGACACTGGTTGCCTTGACCTTGAAGAAACAGTCCTTGAATATATGAAACACGTTTGACTTGAACTCGAACATCTTCTTGGACACACTGCTCAACAACACCCAACCAATCTTCCCAGTCAACTTCATTTCAAAGAAGTAGAGGAACATAGGCACGTTGGATCTGATATTGAAGAATGGACACAGGACCTCAAAGGCCCTTACCATCGCCTAGCCATTAGGATGAATTTGGGAAGAAGCTACGTTCAAGCGCTTTAGGAGGGCAAATTGGAAGGTGTGTAGCGGAAAAGTCAAGTTCAAAACCTCAAACATGTAGCAGTAGACTTAGAAGAAGGGTCAACAGCCTGAACCATCACACATGAATAAAAACTCGTCCTTCCTACAAACTAGGACAATCATCTTACGGGAGTTGCCCGGCTTGGCCAGCTCAAGTTGGTGCCATAGAGCCCATTGAGGATGTTATCGAGGAGAAATACCTTAGAACATCGTCCTTCACCCATTTGAAACCAACAACAAAGGGAGGGGACGAAGGCGCTTCGCTACCACAACGACGCCTGTTTTGAGGAAAAATCCTAACTTCACCTCCGTTACTTCTTGTAGTAGTCGCCGAAAGTTCTTCTTCCAGAGCAGCAATAAAGGGCTCTACCCCTTCATGGGGTCAGGAGCTACCCTCGCTGACATGACTCGGCTTCATCAACCTCTTGAAGAAGGAGGACTCGCTGTCAGAAGCCTCATGAGGTGATTCCTCCAATGAGTAATCACCAATGAGAACCACTTCCCATTCCACCATGGGTTGTTGGATGGAACACCCGAAATTGCTTCCACCTACACCTAATGCGGAACCAAAAATAGAAGACATTGTCGAGAATGAGGAATACCTGGAATGACGAAGAAAATCGAATGAAGGAAACATAGAGAAAAGGTCCAACAAATCCAGATAGCATTTGGCCGAAGTTGTGAAGAATGCGACAATCGGGGCATGTTGCAAAGACAAAGGCAAAAGAGGTGCTTAAGCATGATGATGACGAAAACCTAATGTACACCCCATTTAAATGACAATGCGACCTTTCGATAACTGACAAGAGTTGAAACGACACTCTAAAAACCCATGCAACGACGTAACCCCCACCAAACCACATAACACGTCTTTAAGACGTGCCCTCTCGTAGAGTGACACATGTACAAAAGCAACATGCATGCATAACACGCGCCCACCTTAAAGTAAAACAAAACATCTTTCTTCAATGCTCTTTCTAACAGTCAGAAATGTCAAAATTGTCAAATACAGGGGCTTCTCACATAAGAACACTAGACTCTACTCGAAGGGACGAAAAACACGCTTACCCTAGACAATCTATCCATTTTAACCTAGATAACATTTGTCCAGGTTGGGGGGCTTGACCAGCCTGCTACCCCTAAAATTTGTCAAGGTTATCACCCTCAACATTGAACAACCTCTTTTGGCAACAAGTTAAACTCAGAGCTTGCCGGGCTTATGTATTGTTCAGGGTCCACAAATTGATATGGCAAGTGATGTGGCGTTAAAATGTACACGTTAGCCCTCCTCGTTAGCTCTAGTACAAGAGCACAGACACTACTCGCTCAACAGCCGAGTGGTTGGGCTGACAAGCTACTTATATATGTTTGAATTTTAATGATAAGATTATTATTTGTTTATCAAATTGTAGGTACCTACTTATCTAGTGGCCATGAATTATCTATAGAGTTGTTATGCTACTATAACAACCCCCCACCCCCGGACAATCAAGGACCCAAGGCTCCCGTTCAATGTTACAAATAATCAGGTTTTACCTTTATTTTCCATCTATTTTTAACTCACTCACATATTTACTTGAACGTCGGAGTCCCTTTTACAGGTAACTCCCTCTCATTCCTGTGGTGGAGGACACCTACAAATACGATGTAGGAGATCGTTGAACCCATCCTAATAACAGTCAACCTTAACATTAATCTATTCAAATTTCAATGAGTACAAATATATATATATATATATATATATATATATATTGTGTGTGTACTTGTGCGTGCATCAATCCATGTCAATGCTTCTCAGTCCAATAATCCTGAGTTTCTTACACAGTAACTAGAAAACAACCCTTTATTTCTTATATGATGGAAGCTTCAAATAACGTATGTACTATTGAAATTCCCTTAGAGTGTGTTTGGATGGAGGAATTTAAAATTCTGAGAAATTTTAAATTCTAAGAATTTTAAATACTTCAATTGAAATTCTTTTATTTTCAAAATTTTGTGTTTGGATAAAAAAAGTTAAAATTATGAGGGTGAAAAAAAATGAAGGAAAAAAAGAAAAGATATGATTGGTGTGCTAGTTATACGTGTTTCTCTACGCTCAGACCCGATCGATGTTCCACAATCTCATACTGTGTTTCTTGAAGAAGACTGTAAGAAAAGAATTTCAATTTCTCACCTTTTAGAAGGAAATTGAAATTCCGGATTTTTAGTTGTTTAAAATTCTGTTTTAAAATTCCAAAATTTTAAATTCTTCACAAAAAAACATCCAAGCAATGAATTCTAAATTACAGAAATTCAAATTCTCTGATAAATTACTTTCCTCAATTAAAATTTTCTATCCAAACATACTCTTAACCTACTTGATTTTCAGGAAAAATTCCAAAGATTAAATATAGGAAAAAACAATGAAAAAAACTTCTTGATTTTCAGGCAAAAACATGTAATAACTAGTAAATGATAGATCGGAAAGGACTAAAACTCAAGAAGAAGAAAAAATAAAAATATACGTTGATTGACCACAAAAAAGTTAGGGAAAGAGTGAACATTACATTTAGCAAAAGGTGTGCCCCAAACTTGGTCAATAACAAGAAGCCGTATGCTGGTTCTTAACCCCCAATTTTCTATTAATAAAACCAGCTCCCAATACAAATAGCATCTATATTCGAATTCGAGACTTGAAACGAGAGCGAAAAAACAAAACAGCTTCTCAAATGTAATTGCTACAGATATTATGGTGCTTTTACTGCAGACACCTCCTATGCCGTGCATATAACGCATTCTTTTAATATTGGGTTGAATAAATTTCTTTTCAGATGTATTTTTAGAAGAAAAAAATAAAAATAAAATAAATTAAACTTTTTAAATGTTAAGATTAATTTATGCATAAATTAATTTATAATTTTTTCATATAAATTCTTTAAAAATGATTATTATTTTTAATATATAAGCTACTTATAAAAAATTAGTTTCATTTTTTTTCTTATTTTCTTCTTATCATACCACGTGATTCTGAAAAGCAACATGTATGTCTCTGACCAGCTGTGGGCAATAATTTATCACGTTAATTACTAAAGTGAGTGGATGCCAAAGTTGGAATCCAAACAATTGCCTCGAGAAAAATGGGGGTTGAGGGATGCTAATTGCTTTTGACTGATACGGTAGCAGAGATGGGAAGGAAGTATAGCTAATTTGTCCTCCACGTTATATATAGTGAATATTGCTAATCGTTGAAGGTATGCGCGGCCATGAGAGGAAATAAACGAGCAATGAAAATGTTAAATGATCAAAATCAGCAACTCAACTTTATTGAATAACAACAATGATATTTATATACAAGTGAGAAGAAAGCTTGGTAGGGAAGCTTGTTAGTTACAATAGAAAGCTAACTAATCTAACAAACTCAGTCTCACTAACTATACTTGCTAACTGATTTATTATTGTTGAGACTAGTTACTCTGATTAAGCGAACTTATGAAATTCTGATTTCTAATTCCAGGGGAAGGGTTCATGTAGTGTCATTGGTGAAAGGCTTAAAAATAGTTTTAGTTCCTTAGATTTATAACTTTATTTTGTTAATCTCCTAAATTATAAATTGCATTTTTTAATACTTTAAATTTATGAGACGCTTATTTTAGTTCTCCTGCAATAAAAAATTATCACTAATTATACATATAATAAACTACCGAAAATTCGTCAAGAGAAAAAAAAAACATTTTACAAGTTTAAAAGACTAAAAAAATTTTAATTTAAAAAATTAAAAAAATTTAAATGTAAGGAACTAAAAATATACTAAACTTTTTTTTTTGTCCGTAACACTTAATCTAAGTTTTGTTGGACTGATATTATCCTTTTCAAATAACTTGATTAGATGGGAGTCTACTTCTCTGTATTATAAGTTTGGGTTGTGCCTTATATAATATAATATAATTTTTTCATTAAAAAAACAAAAATCTACTGCTCTTTTAGTAGTACTGGCATAAGACTTATAAAATGTGTATAAAATGGCAAATACCCATACTTCTATGTGTTTATCCATCCCCACCCGCAAATCCAAATTATCTGACAACTTTGTCTTGTCAAAATATCTTTTCAAAATTTTATTCGAAACCCATACTAGATATAGAACCATGTATAGAGTTCTTTCGTATGTCATCGTCATTGTATTTACTTGCAAATAATGTATCGCTTTTTTTTTTTTGAATCTGTAAATGTCACTGTATTTTTACTCTACAATTCACATGCATGTTATGTTGTACTTCAATCCTTGTCCATTTGTATTCGTATGGCTCCTTTCTCTAAGTCGATTGTTCACAAAAGAACAAAACATATGTAAATAAGGAAAGATTTTTAGAAATTATTTATTAATGAAGGTGGAGTCCACCACACTGTCCCTTTTCTTTTCCAAGTCAATGGTAGTCAAAGATGTCCGCTGTTTTCTAGTACCGCAAATAGATACATGTCTAAATTAAGCTTTAATTATTAAAATAATCCATTTATTTATTTAAAAAGTTTAGTCAGGCTTCTCTATTTCGAAATTATTTTTATTTTTTAAAAATATTTCAATGTGATTCTTTATTTTTTTTTTTAAAAATGCTTAAATGTGATCTTTTTGTCCGCTTGATGTTGACCGCGTTAAGTTACAAGTAACATTAAAAAAAAAGACTACAATAGGCCTTTTTAAAAAATATAGGAACATATTTAGCATTTTAAAAAAATAAAAGAACTTATTGAAACTTTCAGAAAATAGAAAAAACAATTGAATATTCTAAATAAATAAATAAAAATTAAATTAATAATTAATCATTAAATTAAAGCTATCAAACTTAAATTTGAATTAACTTTATTTTATAAATTGAGCTTGCAAAAATAATATTAATATTGCTTTCAATTGAAACTTAATTTTAGGCTAAATGTTAATGTGCTAACATATTTTGAAGGGAAACTAAATATACCACCAAGATTGAGTTTATTAGACAAACCTATGTTTGAAAAGTCCAAACACTAAACCAATTTAGTGTGTTTGAATTTCAGGTGAGAAAGTTTAAAAGTGTGTTTAAGAGTAAAATCTATCTCACTGATGAAAGGTGGGTTTCTTCTTTTATGGGAAGTTTGTTACTGTTGGAACAAGTGACCTTGGAATAATTAAAAAGGAGGGGTTGAATTAATTATGAATGTGTTTTGACTAATTAAAATTTATCCTTCTTAATGTTACTAGATTCAATTAGGCTTTACTACTAAGTTATGACAAAGTAAAGAACAGTAACAATAATTTAGACAAAAAGTAAAGCGGAAATAAAAAGTGCACAGCAGAAAAGTAAAGAGTGTAGGGAAGAAGAAAGCAAACACAAGATTTATACTGGTTCGGCAACGATCCGTGCCTACATCCAGTCCCCAAGCAACTCACGGTTCTTGAGATTTCTAATAACCTTGTAAAATCCTTTACAAGCAAAGAGTCACAAAGGATGTACCCTCCCTTGTCCTCTTTGAACAACCAAGTATATGTATCCTCTACTTGAAGCGAACCACAAAGGATGTACCCTCCCTTGTGTTCACTATTACAACCAAGAAGCTATCTGCTTCTTACACATAATCCTTAGACGGCTAGTTCTTTGAATTCAGTGTTTAGGCAAAGAATTCTCAGACGGTTAGTTCTTTGAATTCTTTGTTTGGGGAATCAAAAGAATTCTCATACGGTTAGTTCTTTGAATTCTTTGTTTAGGGAATCAAAAGAATTTTCAAACGGTTAGGTCTTTGAATTCTTTTAGCAAGAGAGAGAAGGAATGAAGAAGAAGAAAAACTAGAATAACACAAGTTTTTGACCAATGAACTTTTCTTGACAAAGCAAGTATTGAACAAAAACTCTTAGAAGAATGTTTTGAATGAATGAAAGAAATCTCTCTCTTTAAAATTCGTGTCATGGTCACATATTTATAATCATTTGATGGCTCAAGTTAAAACTTGTGACTCTTGGCAATTTATTAAAAAACTAGTCACTTTAAAAGTTGCGACTCTTAAAAAATCTTCAGAAACTAGTCACTTTATGAATTGTGACTTTTGACAATTTATTTTTCAAAACCAGTCACTGGTAATCGATTATCATTATAGTGTAATTGATTACACATCAACAAATGTGACTCTTTATGTTTAAATTTGAAAATCAACGTTTAGAAACACTGGTAATCGATTACCAATATTGTGTAATCGATTACACAAGTTTAAAAATGTTTTATCACAAGTTGTGACTCTTGAAATTTGAAATCCAACGTTCAAAAACATTGGTAATCGATTACATGCCCATGGTAATCGATTACAACTTTGTAAAACAGTTATAAAACTGTTTGGGCTTCTTCATCGGTGTCATCCGAATCTATTTCATTATTTACAAAACTTTGTCCTTGACACTTTTTATCTTCTTCTCATTTTTCAACTACTTTAAGAAGCCTTTGGGAAAGGTGAGTTTCTTCTAGGAAAGATATTCCGGGTTGTTTGTGTTCCTCATAAGGAATGTATGATTCAAAATATGAACAATGCCATAAGTTCATCATGGACATTCTAGAGGGTTCCATTTCCTCTTCTGGGGGATTTTGTATGTCTTCATAATCAGTAAATCTTACTGAAAGACTATTTCTTCTATTTGTTATTATGGCAGAAGCAGGAGTAGTTATTGCACTCCTAGAGGATCCGGCATCAATATGTGTTTGCCATTGATTATTTTGGTTTATGGAGGAATCAAAAATTTCTGGTGGCAAAAATTGAATTCCATCGGATGATAGGGTTGTTACCAAAGGATTAGTGTTTATCCTGTATCTTGGGGATATTTGGTCACTTATTCTACCAATGAAGGTAATATCTAAGTGCAAGTTATGCCCCTCAAAATTTCTTCCAAACCCTATTGTTTGGACTTCTAGGTTTATATTTTGTATGAAGTCACTAAGGTTCATTGTATAATTAGGGGCAATATAGATCAGGGAAACCGTTTGATTTAGATCTATTTCTATCATCCCTATTATGGCTTGAGAGTTATTATCTCTAAACCTTTGATCAAAGAGTACTACAAAAGCTTTAGCTCCTACGAAGGATCTTGTTAGAGACCTGACACCTATGGCGATTAGTCCTACGTGTACATATCTTCTATTTGTATTTAGGAGTTGTCGTCCTGTTTGTTCAGAGATTAATCTGATAATCTCATGTCTTCTGTCAGGGAGATGAAAATCATCAATCCTTCTGTATCTGTATAGGCTAGTTCTATCCGAGGCCAGCCAATTTAGGTTATATAATTGTCTAGGATTAAGGGAGTCTATCCTAGAATTTGATCCAATATCAACATTGGATTCTATATCTACTATTTGTTCCAGTTGTCTGGTTCGAGAATTTGTCCTTCTAAAGAATCTATCTAAGATTCCAGGAGATTGGTTTATGGATTCTGTAACAGGATTGTGTCCTGAGACTGTTTGTGAGGTTCCGGTGAATGGTATTGTCCTCATTTTCTAGGTTTTGCCAAAATGAATTTTGTAGAAATCTGGCTCTTGTCTTTCCTAAGTCAAGTTTGGAAAGCTGTGTTGTAATTTTATCTAGTTCGTTTGTAGATAAACGAATTTGTTGGTCCTTAGTTTTGAGAATATTCAAAATATCGTTAATTTTATTTTCTAATATTTGTATTTTGTTAAACAACAAATTTTGTGTTTTTGTTAAATTGTCTAAGGTTTCAGATAAATCTTCAAAAGATTTTATCAAAAATTTGTTACTAGAGTTATTATTATTATTTATATCGCGATGTCTATCGAGAGCTAATAACAATAAAAGATTTTGAAGAGCCCTTAATTAATAGCTACGATGCGTTTTTTTATAGTACTATAGTCCTACTTGCAGAGCAGGTGGCAATGAAAATCTTTAAACGTCTGTTGCTAAGAACCCTTATTTTTTCACACCTGAAATCTTAGACCATACCCACTTTGCAGATATACATGGTTGTAAGGGTAAGGTATTGGGGTGTAAACTATATTTTTAACTTTGCCAATAAATTATCAAAGCAAACTAAGTATGTTTTTGTGACCATTTGTGGGGATGCAAACTTACGTTGGCAAGATGATGCATTCCTTTACATATGCATTTAAAATTGATATAAAAATATATTAAATTGAAATTTTGAGATGAATAATAAAATATAAAAGGTGAAATAAATTGCTGGATCCATTTAAGAAACCTATTAGAGTTACTAAGAAAAAAATCAATTGAGTTATTTAATATAATAAAATATGCGTATTACAAAAAAAAATTGAAATATTATAAATACTAAATACTCTGCAACTCATGAGATGCTAGAATAAAGATTCCCTCATAACTTTCAAATTCATTGATCCATTATTTATGATAGAATTGCAACATCTAAAATCTTTAATTTTGGTGTAGTTTAATAAAATTAGTTATTTTCTGGTGGAATTTTCCAAATCCTCAAAGTTACAATTTGCAAGAGTAACAAACAGGTCAACGATATTTAAAAATCTTGATCCCTTTAATCAATCTAAATAGGAGAATTTTGTGTCACCAATATAAATAGGAGAATTAGGACATCTCATAAGTCGTCAAATAAGCACTCTTTATTTTTTTTTATAAGTAAATTTTTTTATTAACAAGGATACTTAAATTGAGCACTCAAGACTCCAACCACCATTGCAGTACATTAGAATAGCTATAAAACCCATGAGTGCCAAGCTACAAGCCAATGTAGCAAATGACAATAAACACCTTCCCAATAGTTATTGAACCCATCCACAAAGAATAGACAGTAAAGTGCCCAATCATGTGACAGAACCGTGTATTTTCTACACTACTCTTTTAGTTGCTTCAATCTCTTAAGACCCTATATGCACACCCATGGGTCCCCAACCTCATTGCATCCTACGACCTAATTGGCGACCAAGTTGTTGTAAACCTAAAGTGGTGGCCCTTCATGCCACTTTGATGGGCCATGTTCCCGTTTAATACAAAACACTATACACGCGTCAATTTGTGACATCAAATCAAATATAGTGGATAAAAACTCTAGGCAAGAGACCTGTCAACAGATTCTTTGTAAATCCATCTAAAACCATCACTCTTTGTCTTTCTTGGGAATTGCTATTGGCCCCTCCACAATTGCTATCGGCCATACCATCTTCACACAAAGATTAAAATATCCTTTCCTCCAATATTGGTACCCACCCACCTTTTATTTCTTTTTTCTTCCTCCTTTCTATTCCTTCTCTTCCCTAGTTCCCTCATGAATCTCTCCCTTGTGTAGGCATTTTTTATCCATGTTTGTCAACTCAATGGAATCATGATTTCGTTGTGCAATTTATATAATAGAATAGTGATTTCATTTTTATTTTTATTTTCTTGGCAATCCAACAGAATCACGATTCTATTGTGTTGTTAAAATCACCTCACAATGGAATAGTGATTTTGTTGTGTTTCAAATTCCCCCATGTGTTACAATTTCTATAACACAACAAAGTCACGATTTCATTTTGGGACCAATTTTCAACACAACAAAATCGTATTTTTGTTGTGTAACGAAAATTGCAATACAACGAAAGCAGGATTTTAATTGTGTTGCAAATTATGCCGCAAGCAATTTTAAAAAAAAAAACTAGTTTTTTCTCTTGATTTTGTAGGACAATGGATTGAAATACTTTTATATTTGACGAGGTTGCAATGCCAACTGGATGGAAAAATATGGATGATGGAAGCTAAGGTTTCTTTTACCAACCCGACCTTTTATATGGAGTTGAGCCTAATGATACTGGTTTGGGGAATGATAATGATGAAAATATGGGTGGTGATGACATTGATATGCAGCTGCAACCTAACTATCTTGACTTTTCTAGTTATTTCATTACTAATGAGGTATATTTCATGACTTTT
Organism: Glycine max; assembly: GCF_000004515.6. Taxonomy (NCBI): domain Eukaryota; kingdom Viridiplantae; phylum Streptophyta; class Magnoliopsida; order Fabales; family Fabaceae; genus Glycine; species Glycine max. The sequence continues at coordinate 40,985,296 of NC_038243.2, read as the reverse complement.
ATATGTCTATGTTTTGTGAAGCATTGTGTTTTGTTACTTCGTGATTTTTTTATTCTTTTAGGTTTTTCAAGTGATGATTTATTAAATTTGGCTCAACGTGTGAGAAAGGAGCACAGGTTTGTGGTTATGATTCAAAAGTCAAAAGCAAGTAAAAAAACATACATTGTATTGGGTTACGAAAAGAGGGGAAAAAAGTACAAACAATACAAAGACAATTTAGTGTGCAAGACCATCGGAACCAGAAAATGTGGGTGTTTGATAATTGTTGTGCATACTTAATTTGTACATTTAAATTATATGACAATTATTTAATTTCTTCTCTTTTAATGCTTCTTTTGATTTAAAAAGAGAGGAATTTAGCTTTTTCTAAGTTTTTATCCAGAGAATGCTAAAATTAGTGAATTCACAATGTTTTGGTTTAACTTTTTTGTAGAGATGGACATAGCAGCAGAGGTCTGGAAGATGTTGAAGAATTGGAGTAGTGCGCTCAACACGAGAAGCCAAGTTGGAAGCCAGTTGTATCGTGCAAGCTTTTGGAGGGAGTTAGTCAACAAGGGCACGAAATAGAGCCAAACTCACTCACATGCAAGCTTAACGCATAGTCATTTTTGAAAAGCATGATTATGCGATGTTTTGAAGAATATAAAAGGGCACATGATTGTGCTTTCGGAGGGAGTTAGTCAGCAAGGGCACGAAATAGAGCCAAAGTCACTCACTTTGGAGCTCTTCTTCCATTTTGTTTGTTTCATCTTTGTTTTCTAGCCTCTCATGACTATGAGAGGCTAAATTACCCATTGTTGGGGGCTTGGATACCAAACACTCTTTGATGTAATGATCTTTACTATACATTTAATGTTATTTTAATATTATTGCTTTCTTTCTAAGTTTATTGCTTTGTTTATGGTTTGATCATCCATTCACATGTATGTTATAGGATTTTAATGATTGAGAAATGTTTTTACCCTAAGAACTTGAAGGAGCTTCTAGGCAATCCATGTCTAGGGATAGAATGGTGTTATTTAGCCTTATTTATGCATTTTTATTCTTAAAGCAAATTATTTAGTTTATATCTTAAGGGATTAAGAGTGAAATTAAGTGATTTAGGCTCTTTCACATGAGGAATCATGGTTAGAGTAGTTTAGTGTTGGACAAGTGGCCTTAGAAATTTTAAGAAGGGGAGGGGGTGAATTAAGATTTCATTGACTATTTCTAATTGAAATTTTCCCTTTCTTAATTATTCCCTAGATTCAATTATTTCTTTGTTAATAAGTTACTGAAATAATAAATGAAGGAAAATAACTTGCGGAAATATAAAGACAACAGAAAGTAAAAGAGATAAGGGAAGAGAGAATGCAAAACCAGATTTATCTTGGTTCGGTCACAATCCGTACCTACATCTAGTCCCCAAGCAACCCGCTTGAGATTTCCACTATCCTTGTAAAATCCTTTACAAGCAATGAACCACAAAGAAATCCCCTCCTTTGTGTTCAATGATTACAACCAAGAATGTATGCCCACTTCTTGAAAAGAACCCAAAAGTGATTAGTCTTTTGAGTCCAATGATCAACCAAGAAGTTATACCCACTTCTTACAATGAACCCAAAAGTGGTTAGTCTTTTGAGTCCAGTGATCAACCAAGAAGACCTTCTCTTGAAAACAGTCACCAAGAGTAGGGTTCTTGAAAAGCTTTTTGTAAGAATGGAGAAGGAGAGGAAAATAGGATAGCACAAGTTTTTGCCCAATGAACTTTTCTTGACAAAGTAAGTATTAAACAAAAACTCTTAGAAAGATGTTGAGAATAATTCAGTAAAAATGTTCTTCTTGAAATTTGTGCCATGGTCACATATTTATAGCCATTTGATGGCTCTTGAAGAAACCATGTTAAAAGTTGTGACTCTTGGCAATTTCTTCAAAATTAGTCACTTTAAAAGTTTTGACTCTCTTCAAAATTAGTCACTTTAAAAGTTGTGACTCTCTTCAAAACTAGTCACTTTAAAAGTTGTGACTCTTGGCAAATTCTTCAAAAACCAGTCACTTTTAAAAATTGTGACTCTTGGCAATATATTTTTCAAAACCAGTCACTAGTAATTGATTACTATTATAGTGTAATCGATTACACATCAATAGTTGTGACTCTTCATGTTTAGATTTGAAAACCAACATTTAGAAACACTGGCAATCGATTACAAATGTTGTGTAATCGATTACAAAAGTTTGAAAATGTTTTCTCACAAGTTGCGACTCATGAAATTTGAAATCCAACGTTAAAAAATAATGGTAATCGATTACATGCCCATGGTAATCGATTACTGTCTTATGGTAATTGATTACCAGAGAGTAAAAAATCTGGTAAAAGATTTTTCTTTGAAAAATTATTTTGGACAAATTGTGCTATTCAATCTTTTCTTTGAAAAAATCTTTTTATACTTATCTTGATGCTTTTCTTGATGTTCTTGCATATCTTGAGTCTTTTCTTGATTCTTCATTTGAATCTTGATTCTTGATTAAATGACTCTTTGATTCTTGAAACACTTGCTTGAATCTTGATTCTTGACTTAAGTCTTTGGCATCATCAAAATAAGCTTAGAAGCTTTGCTTCTTAAGCTTGGTTAAGAGTGAAATTAAGAGTGATTTAGATCTTAAGGGATTAAGAGTGAAATTAAGTGATTTAGGCTCTTTCTCATGAGGAATCATGGTTAGAGTAGTTTAGTTGGTGAAGGTAATAGTTGGAATAACTTTAAATGGTGAAAAATCATTTACATTGCATCAAGAGTAATTTTGGTAGGCCAAGCACCCAACATTTCCACAAAAATTTGCACTAAATATCACCTTCCACACCTAAGTGTTTGTTTTTCTTGTCTTTAACACCTTGCCCTATTTTTATGTACTTTATCATTGTTGAAGTTTACATTTCTACATTTTAATTATGAAATATATCTACTTTTAGTCATTTCGTTGCTTAAAATTTCATATATACAAACTCTGAGCATAATCAAAGTTCACGTGGACTCGACACTCAGTCTTACCATTTTAATATTACTTTGATAAATTGGTACACTTGCTCGATTTTTATATCCTTTATCGTTGTTGAAGTTTACATTTCTGCACTTTAATTATGAAATATATCTACTTTTAGTTATTTTGTTGCTTAAAATTCACTACATACAAACTCTAAGCACAATCAAAGTCCCTGTGGACTCAACATTCGGTCTTACCATTTTAATATTATTTTGACAAATTAGTACACTTACCAAGAAGTTAACAATGTCGTTTTAAATTAAAAAGGAATTTTGTGAGAACCTTAGGATGAAAACTTATTGCATAATATGGTTTGATCATAACCATAAAGTTATGGCAACATTGCTTGGTTATTCATATGTTGGTCGGTTAAGTAGTGAAGAAAAAATTATGGTTAACCAATCGACCAAAAACATGGTGAAGCTTGATCAAATTTTGTTGACAATCAAATCAAAGATCAATATCCAAAAATTTTAGCACCATCAAAACCATATACAATAAATGTCATAAATATCATTGCGACTCACGATCAAAAGGGTCTAAGAACAAAAATACATCTCATGAAGTTGATAGAATGCGACAAATATGTTTACTGATTTAGACTGTTGAACAATGAAGATATTGTCAAAGATATATTTTAGGCACATTCAAATTCCATCAAACTCCTGAGTTCAATTCCAAAAATGTTGATTTTTTATACAACTTATAAGACAAACAAATATTGTCTAACTCTATTTGGAAATCATTGCTATCACTTAAATAAACATGACTTTCGATGTTGCCTTTGCTTATTTAAGTTCTAAGAGAATGAATAATTTTGAATGGGCTTTAAGTAAGGTGCAAAAAAAATTTGTGAAAGATGATATATTGCCTTGGGTTATTATCATTGATATGGATCTTTCTTTAATGAATGCATTGGAGACTATGCTTCCTTCTTCAACCAACTTGTTATGTCTATTCCACATCATAAAGAATGATATCGCAAAATGAAAAATCCATGTGAAGAAGACTAAAGAGTGGCAAAATGTCATGGATACTTGGGAATTATTGTTGCAATCTCCAAATGAAGAATCATATAATGAATGTTTGAAAATCTTCTCAAAATGGTGTTTTCAAAGTATTTGTTGAATATGTTCATAATACATGGTTGATGCCTTTTAATGAGATGTTTGTATACAAGCATCGGCTAATCAGATCATGCAACTTGAAAACACAACAAATAGGTACATAAATTTGTTGAATTGCATAATTACTTTGACATTGATTATTTAATATTAAATAATTTTTTACATTACAATTTGTTGCATAAAAGAGTTGAAGGCGAGCATGTGAGATTGAAGAGGTTGCTTTGTGATAGCATTAGATATTTGTGTAGTTGTTGGAATGCAATGAATAACATGCGTATATTGCAACATATGGAAATTAAAGACTTTGTTTGAGAAAAGCATAAATGTGGTTGAACACATGTTTAATGTAAACATAAAGAGTAGATGAAAATGAAGACTCGGTTTATTTTGATAATGTATCTGTATTATGGAACCTTAGTCATTATTAGGATGTTTGTTTATACTTAAAATGCTTGAATGTGTGTGGTAAATCATGCATACATGCATCCTAGACAAGGAGAAGTATATCAATATTACTCTACATGTTGATCATTGCATTGATCATAGATCTTAAGCCTTAAAGAGTTGAAATTCTTAACTTATTTTTCAAAATCACTAAGTTTCCACTCTACATCATGACAATCGACTATATGCTATTATAGTTGGCTATATCGAGCCTTTGAATTCTCATAATTGAGAACAACTCGCAGATAGTCAACTATCTTAAGTGTCGAGTTGATTATTTGGTTCTGAAGAAGTTTTTCAGATTCACAAACAGTCAAGTAAATGGTGATATAATGGACTATTTGTTTTTCAGAAAACCCAGGTGATGTGAAGAAAAATTTAGTCAACTATCTCTATGGCACAATCGACTATTTTAGTTTTGAGGCTACAAGAATGAGTTTCGAAGGACTTTGGTGTGACACCATTTTCATTGTGTTTTCACTAAGAGAGTTTCTAAAAACCTTAGAGTGTCACCACCACCTTGATTCTTGACTAAAAACATTATTTCACATGGATTCAATGGATCTTGGCATGGATAATGAAGAGTAGTTCGAGGCTACATAGGAAGTATTTCAAAACTTTCACATTCTTCACAAATTTGTGTTTCTAATTTTCGTTTTCATTGAGTAGATTTCTCAATAGTGTGCATGTAGTGGGTTTATTACATGTAGGTTTAGATAGGAATTTGTGGTGCATATTTGCTTGTGAGTTTGTTTGTAACTCAAAAGGTTATAATGGAAAGATTCAAGTGAATTACTTGGATCAAATGGATGTAGATTTGTTTGAAACCGAACCATTATAAATTGTTGTGAGCATTTTTTCCTTTAAACTTTAATATCTTGTTTTGCTTCTTGCATAAGTTTCTTATCCTTTGAGTTTTAAATAATTGTTGTTCATATTTGGGTAAGTGTTTGATTGAGTTTAAAGAATCAAAGAGTATTTGTGACACACCTAAATCTCTAGGACTAAGAAAAGTATTTGCAAAAAGTTTTCATTTGGGGTCATAAATCAATTTGGAAACCAATTAACCCCCTCTCTTGGTTTAAGATAATTCTTTCCATTATTTATAACATTTAATACCCTGGTATATAAGAAGATACCTGGCTTTGTATCAAGAGAAGTACAAAACATAATTTTCCATGAGTTGAAACAAGTTGACACCGTAGGTATTGACAACTCTGCTTGTGGCTGCATAGAGTTGCTCACTGTCTACCATGTGCCTGTGAACTTGCTAGATTTATCAATATCTATCGCTTCATTCCCTTGAAGTCTATTCATGTACATTAGAAGATGTTATCCTTTTGTAGTTCAGATGATATGAGCGACTCTTAGGGGGACTTAACTCTAAGACATGAGGTTAATACATTGTTTAAGAGATTTTCTAGACATGTAAACATGAAGGGTTTATGAAGACTTTGTAATTCTTAGTGTTTTGTTGATGATGAGTTGTAAAATTTATAAACACTATTTGATTAGGATGATTTTTATTGCTTTATTGCTTAATTGTGTGTGATATCATGCATATATGCATCCTAGACCAGGAGATGTAATTCAACATGTTCAAAATGATTGACATTGCATTAATTCATGGTTGTTAGCCTTAAAGAGTTGAAACTCTCGTAACTTAGCTTTTGAAATCACTAAGTTTCAACTTTGCATCATTATAATTGACTCTATACTGATATACTAGATTAAATTAATCTTTTATTTTTTTAGAATTGGGGTTCATTCGCATTTAATTGACTATACTTAGTATCTAATCGATTATATTGGGTTTCATGAGTTTTTGTTTTCACAAAATAGTCGACTATATGGTAATATAATCGACTATTTGTTCATCAGGAAATCTAGGTGATGCAAAGAACAATTTAGTCGACTATCTATACGGGACAATCGACTATATCTGTTATGAGGCTATAACATTGAGTTTTTCAAAGGACTTCGGGTGTGACACTTTTTCTCATATTTTACATTGTGATTTTCATTGAGAGAACTTCATAAAGTTTAAGTGCCATCACCACTTTCATCCTTATTTGAAAACATCATAGTACATTAGGTGCAATGGATCTTTGCTAATGATCATGAAGAAAAGTGGATACTATAAAGAAAATGTTTTTAGACTTTCACAATATTTGGTGAAATCTTTCCTTAATTTGCGTTTTTTTATTTTTATTATCATTGAGTAGGTTTCTTAATGGTGTGCATATAATGGGTTTTCTACATGTAGGTTTAGTTCTTTATAGGTTTTCAAGAGTTTAGGCATTTATGGTATGCATTTATTTGTGAGTTTGGTTGTAACTCAAAGATTATAGTGGAAAGATCCTAATGTGTTACTATGGATTAACTGGATGTGGATTTCCTAGAAATCGAACTAGTATAAATTGTGTGTGCATCTTTTTCTCTATCCCTTCAACTCTTTATTGCTTATCAATTAAGGTTCTTAACACTTGGCTTTTGTAATTTGCTTGGTATCTTTGTTTAAACCATAATCTATGTTAAAAGAAAACATAAGTGTGTTTACAATATATCTTACTCTCTTGGATTAATTGGATTAAAGGAAAAGGTTTTGCAAAAATACCTATGATTTGGGTATAAAATTGTTTTAAAACCAATTCAACCCCCCTCTTGGTTTGTGGTTTCATGCGCCATTATTTCTAACAATTGGTTATCAGAGCTTTATTTGATAGTCATTCAAATGGTTTTCATAAAGATCTTCATAATGGCTAGAAATCATCAAACCTTGGTGGAAAGTGCTTCTATAAACTGACCCCTCTTTTTATTGGAGAAAACTATTCATTTTGAAAAGTACGCATGGGAGTTTTCCTTGAATATGTTGATAGAGGAGTATGGGATCCCGTTATGAATAGTCCTTACATTCCTAAAGTTGTTGTTGATGGAAAAGAGGTAGAAAAAGACTTTAATTCTTGGACGCCGGAAGAAAATAAGTGTGCTCAATATAATGTTAGAGCTAAAAATATTCTTGCCTCCACTTTAACGCTTGATGAGTTTTATCATGCTTCTCAATGTCCAGATGCCAAGGAAATTTGGGAAATCTTAGAAGTGACTCATGAAGGTACTAAAAAAGTCAAGAGGGCAAGAAAAAACACTCTTATTCAAGAATATGAAATATTTCAAATGTTGTTGGGAGAAAACATTTCTGATGTGAAAAAGCATTTTACACATGTGGTGAATCATTTATTGGCTCTTGGCAAAACAATGGAAAAACAGGAGCTTAATGTAAAAGTTCTAAAAAGTCTCAATTGAACTTGGCAACTCAAAAGTACAATGATATCAGAATCTAAAGATTTAACTACAATAACAGTATCTACACTTTTTGAGAGGCTAAGAGAGTTTGAGTTAGAGCTTGGGAGACTCAAGGATGAAGAAGTTGACAAGAAAAAGAAGGGATTAGCCTTAAAGATGAGTACTTCACATCATGTAGCTAGTGATGAAGACCCTACAGAAAATTCGGATAATAAAAATATGAATTTGCTTGTTGAGAATTTCTCCAAGTTCATGAAGAAGAAAGGAAGAGACAATTGAAACTCTAAAAAGAAGAGCACAAAGAAAATTGACTCCACTCTCACAACCTACACATGCATTAAGTGTGGGACACAAGGTCACATAAAAACATATTATCCAACCTACCTCAAGAAACAACAAGGAGGTGATACGAAGCAAAAGAAGTCATTTAAGAATAGAAGAACATACATAGCATGTGATGATAATGATGCTAGTTCTTTAAGTGACTCAAGTGATGAAGAAGAAGCAGACTTGTGTCTCATGGACGACATTTATGAGGATGAGACCAAAAGCAATGTAAGTGACTCTTTTTCTGAATCTAACACAAACTATGACAATCTACTTGATGCATTCAAAGAGTTACATGAAGAAGCACAAAGACTAATCTTTGCAAACAAGACTTTAAAAGGCCAAGTTAGATGGCATATTGATGTAGAAGCAAAGCTTCATGGTGAATGTGATTCAAAGGTGTTTTGATGATAACAATGATGACAACAAAAGATGATGACAAAGGTGATGAATAAAAAGCTCAAAGATCAAAGAACAACTCAAGTGAATCAAAGAACATCTCAAGTGAATCAAGAACAAGATCAAGATTCAAGAAGAAAGCCTAGAATCAAGAATCAAGATCCAAGATTCAAGACACGACATTATCTCTATGTTCAATTATATGGCAATTGCAGCTTTGGTAGGCTAGGTTGAGGATTTTTGGTCTCTTATTCACCAAGATTTTATTCGGGAAATTCAAACACGACACTATCTCTATGTTCAATTATATGGCTTTGAAGAAAGACTGTTGGAATTAATAACCTCATTGTATGTTGAATGTGGTCCAATACCCACTACAAAGTGGATGACCATTCCAAACATGGGTTATGTCATTGCTAGTCGGTATAATAATGTATTGGTCCACTTATCTAGGCTGCAAAGTTGGACCTTTTCTCCACTTTGGAGTCCCGCACTAGTTGTGTCCTATCTTATTGCAATTGGATATGTCAATGGAAATCACTTTGTGCAAGTATATATTATCTACTAAAGATACCATTTAGTTTTGTCAATATATATTGATTTATTCACTAACTTCGCCTTTTGTATGATAATGTAGTTTTTTTTAAGGGATAAGTTGTCCCTTGCCTCCTATTGTACCACAATGGATAAGATACTGCAATCGTAAACCTCGTTCATGGAAAAGGCCTTACACTTAACGCATCTAAGTTTCAACTTAATATAAATTCATTCATCTAGAGGATCTCAATATATAGTAGACATTTCTATGGATTGAAATAATTTTAAATGTCTAATGTGTATTCAATTTTAGTGATGTTATCACACAATAACTATGCAAAACTATGAAATTTGTTTTAATACCTACGTTATTTCTATCTGTCAAACCTATCTATCAAATAATGAAAAAAAAACAAAAAAAGGTTAAACGGAAGTATGATTTCATTGTACATTGTGCAACAAAATCAAACTTCCATTGTACAATGGGCACATGGGGAAAAAACTATACAATGGAATTAAACTTTTGTTGTACTAACCCCTAGTTGCATAACAAAATCATGATTCTTTTGCATAATGTTTTTTATACCCCCACTGGTATAGAGGAAGTGTGTTTCCGCTGTGCATTGTGGAGGAGGGTGTTTCTAGAATTTTTTAGTATTGGTAAGGGCCAATAACAACTCCCTTTTTTATGTGCCTTTGGTTTTGTCTTGATTCGAGCCCATTTCTAACCTTTGAGCCACAAAACTTCTTATGCCCACCAGATATATGATGGAAGCCCAAATAAAAAATTAAGAGCAACTTAAAACAACACCTCTTGAGTTTTTATTAAATTACACATTATTTCTTCCTTTTTATTTTCCTACAATAGCACCATTTAAGTTTGAAAATATTATACTAGCACCCCTTTATATGTTTGGAAATATTAGACTGACATCTTCTCAAACCTTACACTAACACTCCCTACAAGGGAGGTGAAAGTAATGGTTTAAAAGGCAAGAGGACTTACGTAATTAAACAAAACCTTAGGGGATGTGGCTATAATTTGTTCTATAATTAAGTTATGCTTCAAATCATAAAAATCTCTTGTGTGCCAATTCATTTTTTTCTTCTAAAAAGCCAAACAAATTTTTATGAAGATAAACCAAGCAAGCACAAGATACGCATGAGCCAGGTCACACAAAAACCAACAGCACCACCAAAGTTCCCCAAGTACTGACAATCACAAAACTCCAAATAATATAAAGTAAAACCACCAGACTTTGACTTACCAATGCATAAAACTACCCACTAAGCACCTTACATGCTTACTACCTATATACATTCACTTGGTTTGCGCATACTCCTCTTGCGCATCGATAGAGTACACCTAAAAAATACAACATGTAATTGATAAAATAAATGCATGGAACTATTGAAATAATGATGTTGCAATCTGGTATCAAACTGTGTCTTCCAACCCGAATGTCCTAGTTGCTTCACACCAACTCCTGAACCGACCAGTTGCTTGTAAGAATGCCCCTTAACAATGCCCTTGTAGATCCATCTTCCCATCAACTCACAGTGTCCTCTCCAACCTCCACCATCCAACAAACTCCCTCCTTTAATAATCATATCACTTTAATCTCCCCCTACACTCCCCAGATTGTTCCCGCTAATCAAATATTAACATCAAGCAAAGTTTAACATCAACTCCAATGATAACCCCAACCAGTCTAACACATCGAAACACAACCATTCCCCTATAAGCCTCATATACTTTTGAGCCCCACAAAACCTATACCATATAGTTACACTATCTCATCTTAGAAACACACTAACCTTGCAAATTGATATTTAACTTTTGATACCCTCTATAGCATCTCAACACCCAATGCACATTAATGGACTCATCATCCAAGCTGTCAATGATTAGCAAAACCCTTTCCTTTTAGCCTTGATCCATTTCCAACTCATCACTTTAGCCGAATCTGGCAACTCTAGACAATTAGATACCTTATTGTGGAAAATCACTATAAACGCAACAACTATAGTTCTTTTCACTTGGAAAGAAATTTTACTAGTGTTACAACCTGAATCATGTTTTTAGGATGTCTACCAATTTGCATCGTTAGAGATCAGAACACAATTGCTAATATGATCATGTAATATAAGTAAGTTGAAGTTAAAATATCTTGGGTTTCTCATCAGAAATTATATACCTTGCAATGGAAGGTCTTTTTTACTATAGGTTTAATGGTACTTAGTACTTACTATTAAATTCCTTTTTGGTACCTCAACTGTGATCCGAAGATTTTTTTTTTATGCCTCCTGTGGGTCTCAAATTTAACTTTACATAATTCCTAAGTCAATAGCCTGAGGCAAGCTTGATTTATGTTTCACTTAATTTTTTTTAGGATAAATTACTAGGAACTAGGCTTGAATTCTACTATAACCAATTAACATTTACACAATTATAAAGATGTGTAGGTAAACCCTAAAAATTAGTTTCTACCTTTTCTTGGTAATAAAAGTTTCTTATATTACAGGTTGACCTTGCCCATCTACTAGCAACTTGTGATCAAGAGTTACATACACTTTTTGTATAGGTAATTTAATTATTTCTTGTTCTAGTGTGAAATGCTTGTGCAAAAGTAAATGTGATCATCTTAATGTGCCTTTATCTTGTATATAAAAATTCCAAATGTACATTTCTATAATGACTTTTATAATGAGTCATTTTATCCTTTTGGCAAAATGTTGCTAGTTAGTAACCCCAATTTTAGGGAATGTCCCTGAATCTCTATTATTTTATTTTCAATTTACATTTTGATTAAGCAAAATGATCTTATACATGATTTTTTGCCATTGGTTTTTGAAAAGGAATTAAACTGTGTGATAATTGTAAAGGGAAATAAATTGTGTGATGTTTATAATCTTGCTGGTTTTTCTAATTATTTTAAAACCTAGATGGATAAGCATCATGACATGTTGGAAACTAACACAATAGAGATAGAAGAGATGTTACCACCATGCTCTGTAGGACCTAAAAATCAATCTAATGCATGGGATCACTTTGACAAATTGCAGCACCCAAGCTAAATGTAAGAACTATGGTGCATCGATCAAATATTTGAGTGGAACAACCTCTATGAATACTCATTTGAGAAGATGTCTAGGTATACCGACCGATGCAAGCAAGAAGCAAAAATCAAGTTCATTCTCATTGGCCATTTCTTCTTATTCCTTTCCCAATATTGACATAGAGGCATGCCAAATTGCATTAGTTAGAATGTTTGTGGCAATGGAACTCTCCTTTTGATTGGTTAAGCATGAAGCCTTTTAGGAATTTTTAAGCATTGTAGTCCCATTTCTTGTTGTCATCTCATGCACTACCTTGGCATGTGATGTTTTTAAACTTTGGAGTAGTGAAAAAGCAAGGTTGAAGAAATATTTTACCAACATTGCCGTAAGGTTTGCCTCACTATGGACACATGTACTTCATCACAAAATCATGGTTATATGAGTTTGATGGCACATTTCATTGACAACGATTGGAATTTGCATAAGGGGGTGATAAAATTTTGTCAAGTCTTAAGTCACATAGGGAAGAATGTGGCAAAGACAGTTGAGCATTGCTTAAGTAGTTGGCGATTAACTCATGTTCTTTCATTGACGGTTGACAATGCCGCATTGAATGATAAAGCAATCAAATATTTGTGGTAAAGATTAATGTCTTGGAACTGTCTAGCTTTAAATGGAGATCATCTTCACATGTGTTGTTGTGCACACATTACTAATTTGATTGTGTAAGAAGGTTTCAGAGAGGATATTAATGCTCTTTGCAAGATTCATGTTTTTGTTAAACATGTAAGATCCCCCCTTCTAGATTGGCTACATTCAAGGAATGTGTTGTGCTTGAAAACATTGAATATAAAGGCCTTGTTTGCTTAGACATAGAAACTAAATGGAATTATACTTTCTTGATGTTGGATGCTGCGTTAAAGCATCAAAAGGCATTTGAGGAGCTTGGGCTGTGAGATAAAAAAATATAGAGACAAAGCTCCTGGATATATTGATTGGGAATTTGTGCATTCGATCTTGCCATTCTTGAGGATATTCCATTATGATACTTTACACATTTCTAGTTGAGCTTATGTGACTAGCACTATGTATATGATTGAGGCCTTCAAGATTAGAAGTAAAATCAAGCAAATGTCTATTTCCAAGGATGTGGGTGTGAATGTGAGACTTATGGCTAACTGAATGAAGAAGAAATATGATAAGTATTGGGGCAATGTTGATTGTCTAAACATGACATTAATGATCTCTTTTAAGTTGCATCCGAGATTCAAACTAAAATTCACAAATTGGCTATTTGCTGAAAGTTTTGATGGTGAATTGGGCCAGTTGTCATGTGATTTGAGAGATAAAGTGGAATTTAGATTGAGATCACTTTTTGAAGAGAATAGTGGCAGCAAAAAAGAGTTTGAAGCTAGCTCATAGGAGGCTTGACTAAGTGAAGTAGGTCGTGATGATTCTTATGGTTTTAACTAATTTTTCTAATCAACCGAGTCTCATAAATATGAATTAGATAAATACTTGGAGGAAGCTTTAGACCTGAATCTAGGAGATTCAAATGTTTTGAATTGGTGGAAGGTAAACTCGAGTTGATTCTCAATTCTTTCAAGCATGGCAAGAGATGTGCTTGTTATACCTGTGTCGATTGTGGCCTTTGAGTCCACCTTTAGTACTAGAAGAAGAGTTCTTGATCCATATTGTTCTTTGCTTACAACGCAAATGGTGGAAGTGCTTGTTTGCAAGCAAGATTAGAGCAAAGGACCACCATCACCATTGCCTTTGAATGAAAATGAGGAATTTTTGGAGTTTGAGAAAGTTGAAGAAGGTAACAAGAATTTTTATTCTATGGCATTTTTATGTACTAATAATATGAGTGATAAATAAAAAGTTGTTTTCTTCATGTTGCAGAACTTGTTCCCTCGCGGGCCACACTAGATGTACTTATTCAGCCTGCTCTACCTTTACACTTGATGATGGTTGAAGATTGAAGAACTCTTCTTTTTATTTTCTTTTAGTTATTATGATTGTTATGTACTTAATTATTTTGATCTTAATTTGGACCTTATAATTCTTGTTTAATATCTTTGTTTGGATCTTCTTTGGACCTTGTGATTTGGATCTTGTTATTAGGTTATAAAATGAACCAATTAATTACACCCTCTTTCAATTTGCTTATTGTTTTAGCTGCTATATTATTAATATGCTCATTTGGTCAAACATGTTTTGTCATTTTCATTATAGTTTCTTAGGCCTTTATGTTTGGTTAATATTTCCCAACAAGACACATAATGGTCTTAGTGTGTCTTAAATTATTGAATTTTAATTTCCTTTATTTGATGTTGCATTGTAGGTACCAACTTATATAGTAGCTCAGGTGGTTGGATCCAAGAAGCATCTAACAACCATAAAAGTCAATTCCTAGCAAACATGAGGTTTGTTTTTCAAGTATAGTTTTGGATACATATAAAAGAAGAGCTAGGTTTATCCAATTTATGTTCTAATTTTAAAATTTAGAGAACAAGGAACAATTTATCCACCAATAATCAATAGCTTGAAGGAATATGTGGCAACTACATTTACATATTTTATATATCTTTAAAACATGTGTTATGAAACATGTCGATTTGTTACTTATGACATTGTACTCCAACTTTTTGTGTTATCAAATTTACTGCACTCCAAATATGGTTGATTTAGTAAACTATTAAGACAAAATATTTATTTTTTATAAAAAAATGCACTTTGAAAACCAGATCCGCTCTTAAAACCGATTTAAAACTAATTTAAAACTAATTCAGTTCCAAATTGATTTAGAACTAGTTTTCTAAAATAAGTTCGGCAATTCAGTTTAAAAACCAAATTGTTTAAACCAGTTTGAAACCAGTTCAATTCAGTTTTCTCCCTGAATTGGTTTTCACACACCCTTAAACACAGGTTGCTATGTTCAAAACAAATATTGATAAGACCATTAATAAAAAATACTCCCTATGAACTAAGGAGAGGAAGATAAAATATTTCATACTTTTATCCCTTCAGTTGCAAGTGCTTTATCCTTAAGACTAGAGATCAACTTGCAAAACTTGATTCAAAGGTGGACAAAGAAATCTTCTCAGGGTATTTTGATACTTCTAAAGCATATAGAGTGTTTAACTCAAGAACTTTAGTTGTAGAAGAATCTATCCATGTTAAGTTCATT
The DNA here is from genome assembly GCF_000004515.6 of Glycine max. Lineage (NCBI taxonomy): Eukaryota > Viridiplantae > Streptophyta > Magnoliopsida > Fabales > Fabaceae > Glycine > Glycine max. The sequence goes on along the minus strand of NC_038243.2, from coordinate 40,969,888 downwards.
GATCGTCTGACAACTAATAGGAATGTATAAGATCTTGAGGATAACTTTGCATATACGTTGATAGGTTTATCTGTTGTACCTAAATAGATGAAGTCAAACAGCTTGATGAAATTCTTCCTCATATTGGATAATCATCTGATCAACAATCTCAAACAAAAGGACTGGAAGTTTGTCAACTACCACCCTCTAGATTAGATCATTGGAGATCAAACTAAAGGAGTCAAAACCAAATCATCATTTAAAGATCTTGCGTCTCATGCCCTTGTGTTTGAAATAAAACCTAAGACAATAGATGAAGCACTGAAAGATGATGACTGTAGACAAAGGATCAAGCTGAATGTTTTGATGATGCCAAAGGTTCACATGCTTCTCAAAGCTTTATTCAAGACAAAGAAATTAAAGATATTCAAGATGGATGATCAAGACAGTCTCTAGAGTCTTAGAAAGGGTGTATTAAATAGGAAGGGAATTCCAATTGAAGTAGAAAAAGGTTTGGCCAAGAAATTTAAGTTAAAAAGTCTTTTTCAAAGAGATTTACTCTCTGGTAATCGATTACCAGTGGCCAAAACTGATTTACAACAGCTATTAAAATTTGAATTCAAAATTTGCACTATGTAATCGATTACACATATATGGTAATCGATTACCAGCAGTTATTGAACATTTTAATTCAATTTTTAAAGCTTGTAATCGATTACACAAATACTGTAATCGATTACCAGAGCAGATTTTCAGAAAATATTCTCAACAGTCACATCTTTTTATGTGGTTCTTGAATGACTATCAAAGGCCTATATATATGTGACTTGAGACACGAATTTGCTAAGAGTTTTGCAGAACAAAAAGGTCTTATTCTCTTAAAAAGCAAAATCGTTTTATCCTCTTACAAATTCCTTGGCCAAAACACTTGTGATTCAATAATGAATTATTTTAGTGCTCAAATTGTTCAATCTACCTCTTTCAAGAGAGATTTCTTCTTCTCTTCTTCTTTATTCTGAAAAGGGATTAAGAGACCGAGGGTCTCTTGTTGTGAAAGAATTCTAAACACAAAGGAAGGATTTTTCTTGTGTGTTTAGAACTTGTAAAAGGAATTTACAAGATAGTGGAACTCTCAAGCGGGTTGCTTGGGGACTGGACGTAGGCACAAGGGTGTGGCCGAACCAGTATAAATCTGAGTTTGCAATTTCTCTTCCCTTAAACTCCTTTATTTATTATTGTTTTATATTCATATTCAAATTGTTCTATTTGAATCAATATTTAAGAAATTCATTATTAAGGGAATTTATAACTTGAATAGAAAGTTAAATAGAATTTTTAATTGGGGAAATAATTTGTAATATCTTAATTCAACCCCCCCCCCTTCTTAAGATATCTGAGGCCACTTGTCCAACAAGAATAGATCATTGCAATGGAATAAGAACTCCATCAATTTACCAAATATGGTGTTTGGACACTAGTTCCCAAGCCTGAAAACAAGAGCATTATTGGAACACGATGGGTGTTTAGAAATAAATTGAATGAACAAGGTAAGGTGATAAGCAACAAAGCTAGGTTAGTAGCTTAAGGCTATAACCAGCAAGAAGGTATAGATTTCATAGAAACCTTTGCTCGTGTTGCTAGACTTGAAGCTATAAGAATCATGCTTGCTTTTGTTGCTCATAAAAACACAAGGCTTTCAAATGGATGTTAAAAGTGATTTCTTAAATGGTTTTATTGAAGACTAAGTGTATGCCAAACAACCCCCTGGTTTTGGGGATCATACTCTTCCAGACCATGTTTTTAACCTTAAAAAGGTTCTATATGGTCTAAAACAGGTATCACGTGCTTGGTATGAGTGACTTAGATGTTTTCTTTTAGAAAATGGTTTTATGATAGACAAAGTAGATATAATTGTTTTAGGAAATAGGCTTTAAAAATTTCTAAAATCACAATTCAACCCTTCTTCTTGTGATATTTGCCTTTACAAAAATATCTTAAATTTGACTTTTGAGGTAAGTATTACAAAAGTCAACAATCTCATTATACATGTTAATCAATGATTAAAATTATAGTTTAATAAAAAAATTGCACTATTAGTACATTTGTTCATATATTACAAATTAGAATACACAACATGGAGATCAAGAGTTTCATATTGTGTTTTTTAAATTAGTAGAGTTACAAAAAGTTACAAATAGCAAAAGAAAAGGGATTCTTTAGAGAGTCAACACACTTTAAAGACAATCTACTCATCATTAGTAAATCTCAAAGTCAATTTTGTTGGAATTTTGTGGGTTAGCATTATCTAGTTGTCAGATTAAATTTTGGATATTAGTTAATTGGGCTTATTATGTTAGGTTGTCTATGATGGGTTGAGCTTTCACTTGGTGCCCAAATGAGAGTTCTGATATACTCTCTTTAGGGGGTTATAAAATTGTTGTCCCATTAGACATTGAGACACAACATTGTGTTGGAAATCCTAGTTGCCAATCAGAAAGTAGTATCTCCCTCATTTAGTGTTTGTGATTCAATTAAGGCAATATGGATGAATTTCATCTTTAGGTACACATTTTCTAACCCTCTTATGATTTTTATTAGTTGTTATAAACATACTATAATTGTGCATCAATTGGTATTAGAGCCAAATTGATGCATACTATTGGTTGTTTTGTTTATAAAATCTTAGATCCTATCAAACCTTATTCTTCTCTCTCATTTTATATGATATAGAGTCATATGTCATGTCATGATATGGTAAGGTGATCTTTTGATAGTCACCTCAATAGTTAACAACAATTAGGTAACGACAATAATTAATAATAAAAAAATATTAAAATATATTTTTCATCCTCATCAAATTAAAAATGTTTGAATTTTTCTTTTGTAAAAATTTTTATACTTTTTTTTGTCCTTGTAAAAGTGACATGTCATTGTTTTGCTCTTAGAAAGGTTCAAATATTCAAACTTACTTAACTACTTTTACATCGGTTATATGTATAACCGATGCAAAAAAAAATTATATTTACATCAATTATATATAAAATCAATGTAAAAAAATATAATTATATATTTGGATTAACTTAACTCAGACAAAAATTTAACACATTCTAATTTTACGAGACAAAAAATATACTAAAAATTTTATGAGATAAAATTTGAATATTTTTAATTTATGAGAATAAAAAACATATTTTAGTAAAAAAAAAATATTATGGATATATTATATATAGGGACTATTTAAAAAAGTAAATAAAAGAATTGACATCAAAATGTGTGGATATATTATAGAAAAAATCATTTAAACCAAAAAAATTCTGAACAATCTCAAACTATTATTCTATTGTATATATTTGTATACTTAATCCTTTTAATAATTTATTTCTTGTAATCTATTCTCTTTTGTCTCTATATTTGGATTGATTATTTTTTTAAAATTATTAGTAATTACAAATAAAATTTAAATATGTTTTCACTCTTATAATAAACTAACCTTTTAAGTTTAACTTTTTAAAAAATATTTTCATAATATTCAAGTTTTTTTTATTAGTTCGTGTAATTACGTACTTGGTTTTTATCAACGACCACTTCAACCTATCATATGATAACACAATAGTCCTTGTAAATATATTTCATTTTTATTTTAGTAACTCTAATATACTTTATTTTTTTATGTTAGTATATGATTCTTTAGCCACCACAGCAATTAACGATGACTAAGTAGCAACAGTAAATAATGTAGTTGTAAGAAAAAAAAGTAAATAATGTAAAAAGAATTGAATATTACATAGACTATCTTAACAAAATTACAAAAGGCTGAAATCATGAGAATATTACAGAATCTAAAACATATTTATACCTTGAAAAGAATCTTATATCACAATTTAAACTTTTTATTGAAAATTTTAAATATAATTTATACATTTTTTGATACATTAAATATGTTTATTTATTATAAATTTTAATAATAAATATAATTTTAATATTAAATATATTTTCATTATAAATTTCAATTTTATAAAATAAACATTTATTTTATGTAATTCATTGGCTAAAATACTGCTTCATATTAAATTATTTTTTTTAAAAAAAAAGACCAATTTACTATTTATGCAAAAGGGGTTAGTTTATCTTATAGAATTTATCTAAATAAAATTGTCTAATGTTTAATTTAGCAAAAAAAAAAAAAAAGTTGAATGTGAAAGGTGGGCTCGAAGAAGCAGCAAGGAGAGAAGAATCTTAATATCTTATCCACATCCACAACGAAGATCTTAGTCTCACCTTAGAGACACAACACAGCACAGCACAACACAATATTCAAAAGCAGTAACCAGAGAAAATGGCTAGTGTCTTTTCTGCATGTTCAGGTTCTGCTGTTCTTTTTCACAGCAGAAACTCCTTCTCCTCAAAAGGGTCTTTCCTTCACCTCAAAAGGCCTCTCTCAGCCAACTGCGTAGCTTCTTTGGGGACTGAGGTATCAGTGTCACCAGCAGTTGACACTTTCTGGCAGTGGCTCAAGGAAGAGGGTGTTGTCTCTGGCAAGACCCCAGTGAAGCCTGGTGTAGTGCCAGAAGGCCTAGGACTGGTTGCACTCAAGGACATTTCTAGGAATGAGGTTGTCTTGCAGGTCCCCAAGAGGCTGTGGATTAACCCTGATGCTGTGGCAGCTTCAGAAATTGGGAAAGTGTGCAGTGGATTGAAGCCTTGGTTAGCTGTTGCACTGTTTCTGATAAGAGAGAGGTCAAGGAGTGATTCTCTTTGGAAGCACTACTTCAGCATTCTGCCTAAGGAAACTGACTCTACTATATATTGGTGGGTTTCTTTTGGTTTACTTGTTAGGGCGGATAAACTTATCCAAAAACCAAAAGCATTTCTAAGGACAGAAAATAAGAAGAAAAAAATGAAAAGAGTTTATCTGGAAGTTAAAATTAGCTTATTTACAAGTTAAAAATAATCTTTTTAAAGAAATTATATGAAAGAACTTCTTCAAATTAATTTATGGAGATGCTCATTTCATTTTTTTCTTCTTATTTTCTTCTCCTAAAAGTACTACGGGAGAAATTTATCCAAATAGACCCCTAAACATGCTTAATGGGGATTTGGGTTGTTTTCATATGGTTGGTTGATTCAGTTGGTAATTGGTTATTCCAGTGCAGGTCAGAGGAGGAGCTCTCAGAGCTGCAAGGTTAGTAGTTACTTAGTTCTGTCAATGTTTTAATGCCAAAGCATGTAAATAAATGATGAAAAGATTGTGCTTTGGCGTAGTTGCTTTGCTTATATTGTTTACTCTTGGAAATGGGTTTGTAGTGTGGTTTTCACTGCTGATTGAACTGATTTGTGTAGGGACTCAACTTCTGAACACAACTAGGAGTGTGAAACAATATGTGCAGAATGAATTTAGGAGACTGGAAGAAGAAATTATAATCCCTAACAAGAAGCTTTTCCCTTCTTCTATTACACTTGATGACTTCTTCTGGGCATTTGGAATTCTAAGATCAAGGGCATTTTCTCGCCTTCGCAATGAAAACTTAGTTGTGATTCCATTAGCTGACTTGGTAAGGTCCTTTTCATTTTATATCTGTATAGTCACTGACCCACTGTAGTGTATACTGAAGCAGTGAGACTTGACTACCGCAATACCTCCAGAGCAAAGAAATAAAGATTAAACATGAACACATATAACTGTTTGTTACTAATACTTTTAGAGAAGGAAAAAATATTCAGTACTCCAGGAGATTGTACTCCTTTTATCAAAATCATAACACCTTGCAAGTATGGTTATTTTTCATTTTTTTATAGATAAAAATTAGAAAAAAACTACCAATTTAAGAGGATTAACTGTCAAAGGAGTCAATTTACTTGTCTTCCACAAATTCAATTTCTGGATCAGATAAACCATAGTGCCAGAGTAACTACAGATGATCATGCTTATGAAATTAAAGGAGCAGCAGGCCTTTTCTCCTGGGACTACCTATTTTCTCTGAGGAGCCCCCTTTCTCTCAAGGCTGGGGACCAGGTGAAGTGTTGTTGCCTCTTATTTTTCTCTTTTCACGTTCCACTTATACACAATATACCGTTAAATAATTAATACATCTATGTCCATCAAAGGCCTTTTCTCCAATAGGAGCATTATTGTATCTAAGTCTAAGAAGCTTATATATAAACTAGCCTGCATTTATGTATCAAAGGAAAAAGAAGCATGGTGTGAACAAAATTACAATCCATGTTGCATTCAGGGGCACAAACTGCTCTTTCAACTGTGCAGTTGGTAACATAAATTACATTCATAACATGGTTTCACATAAGAATGGAAGGAACTTTTTACTGCAGGTATATATCCAATATGATTTGAATAAAAGCAATGCCGAGTTGGCTCTGGACTACGGTTTCATAGAACCAAATACAGATCGGAATGCATATACCTTGACACTGCAGATATCTGAGTCAGACCCCTTTTTTGGTGACAAACTAGACATTGCTGAGTCCAATGGTTTTGGAGAGACAGCATACTTTGACATCTTCTACAACCGCCCCCTTCCACCAGGATTGCTTCCATATCTGAGACTGGTAGCTCTAGGGGGCACTGATGCTTTCCTATTGGAGTCAATATTTAGAAACTCCATCTGGGGTCATCTTGAATTGCCTGTGAGCCGCGACAATGAAGAGCTCATATGCAGAGTAGTTAGAGAGACCTGCAAAACCGCCCTTGCTGGTTATCATACAACCATTGAAGAGGTATGATTTTGGTTTTAATTTAGGTGAGGGAAAAAAGCATGCATATTAAAGGATTTTCCTCTAGTTTATTGGTATAAGGTATCCATATATCCCATCGTGAGAATAAACCATGATGAGGTTTGGTTAATATAACACTTATAGAGTATTGGAAAAAACCCAAGTTTCACATTGGCTAGAACTAAGACAAAGATAGAATATATAAGTGGGGGATAACTTTCACCCCATAAGCTAGTTTTTGGGATTGAATTAGATTCAAGCCCACATTCTAAGATGGCATCGGAGCTTATCATAGATCCATTAAATGGGTCACCTATTATGATAGAAAATATGAATAACAATGCCATTTTGGAAATAATTAAAATGGAAAGAAAGGGGATAGAAAAACTATCTTATAGAAATAAAATTCAAGGGTCTGTTTACTTTAAGAAAGGCAAAATTGCAAAATTGGTCCCCCACTTTATCTTCAATTTCGAATTTGGTCCCCAAGTTTTTAATTCACAAATTTGGTCCCCTATTTTGTAAAATCATGCAATGTTAGTCCCTCAGACCACAATTGGACGTTGACTGTTACAAAAGAATGTTGACTACCACGTGTTATGTTTTGATTGGTCAATGAAACCAACATTGCACGATTTTACAAAATAGGGGGATTAAATTCGTGAATTAAAAAATTGGGGGACCAAATCCGAAACTGGAGATAAAGTGGGGGACCGATTTTGCAATTTTTCCCTTTAAGAAGATATGTTCTTTTTTTTTTCACTTTTAATTACAAAAATACTACCTTATCTCACTTTATTTCCTATTTTCAAGAATGAATCATTAAAAACATTTTTTTATTGTTTTATGTTCATTATTTCCTATATAAACTTTTGAAAACAATGCAACACTTTGTAATTAAAAGTGAAAACAGAAAATGTTTTCTCAAAGTAAACTTGTCCCAAATTTCTCTTTCCATTTGCTCTTCGATTCAAATTTCAATTTTTTTTCACTCCACGCTTTCTTTCCTCCCAATCAAATGGAGCCTAGATTGTGAAAATTTTGAAGCTGATTGAGGTCAGCAAATAACTGAATAAAGCAAGTGAATGACAGGATCAAAAGTTGAAAGAAGCAAAGCTAGATTCAAGGCATGCTATAGCAGTTGGAATTAGAGAAGGGGAGAAGAACCTCCTACAGCAAATTGACGAGATCTTCAAGGAAAAAGAATTGGAATTGGCCCAGTTAGAATATTATCAAGAAAGGAGGCTCAAGGACCTTGGACTTTGTGGGGAAAATGGTGATATCCTTGGGGACCTTGGAAAATTCTTCTAGGAAGCAGAAGCAGTTGCAACCATAAAGGACACGCTTTTGTGTACATTTCCAAAAGGACGAGAAAACATAAACATCTTGGTAAATCACAAAAGGAGGCTTCCAAGACAAATCCATGCCATTTATTCAATTGATTTTTGAAGATCATAATCAAGTTTTTGACTCACCCCCGTTTATTACAACTTATTGCTTGATTATTGTTTGTAAAGAGAAAGATGTAATGAACTTTGGAGTGCCTGGTCTGAATTTAAGGCTGAGACATGAACTATTGTCATATAACTATACTGACCTCATAAATAAATCAATTAAGGGTGAAATTGACGATACATCTTTGCATGCCTCGATAGAAGCTGATATTTCCTCTCTTTTTTTGTTTTTCTTTTCATGGTTCTCATTCACGTGTACATACTTATAAAGGTCATCGTGTGTACAGCACTTACACAATTAAGTGGGAAGGAGCAATTTATAAATTCCTCTTTTAAACTTGTGGATGGGAAGAAGTGTACATTTCTTTTTACATTTGACAGCTTTTACTCATCGTATTTGACTAGAGTTAAGAGGACCTAGCAAGTCATCACACTTTGTTCCCTCACACAGACACTCATAAGGGTTGGCATAGAAATAATCCTCTTCCTTCGGCTTGTCTACATCGACTCTCCGATGAGTTGGCTGTCCCATTCTTTTTTCATGAACCTGTCGAACAGCATTTGAAAATTCATTCCATGGAAGGGTTCCATTTTGATGCATGTCAAACAATTCTACGAGCTTTTTCCGATCCAATAAGATGGATTTCTTAAAACCAGAATACCTGCAGGAGGACTGATTAGAATTTTGTTTTTAAGGATGTTTTTAGCCTTCTGTATAAAATCAAATTGCAACTAGCAAGAGAGTGCATGCACACCTGCGATGGCCTTCCACAAGTTTTGCCATGTTACCATAATACGTAGGAACAAAGGTGTTACTGGCTACTGAAACCATAAAATCTAAAGCTGCCATTTGTGATGAATGATTCTGAAACTGCTGCAACTCATCATTGACCAGCAATGTCTCTTTCTTAACCTAAAAGTCAAAAGAATTTTATGAGATGGACAGAAACCATGCTAAGGGAGAGAATGCATAATGTAGATCAGGTAGGTAAAGCATATGAAATATCTTTCGAAAGTATTTAGTTGAATGTCATGTAATATTTGTGATATGATCTGTAAATGGACAGTTTTGCTTATCCCCCAAAATCCATTATAGCATTTTATTATATCCAAGAAAATTAAAATTGTGTTTTCAATTTTTAAGATCTTACCATCTTTGCCACAGTTTGCAATCCTGATCTCAGCTTAACACTTTTTTGGTGAATTAGTGGGATCGTCAAGTAAAACAGTAGGATCAATGGGTCATGTGATCCCACTATGTTTCAATTTGAACCATTTTTTTCACATTAACTGGAAAATCCATGGGCAACCAATTTTTGACCCAGTAGGTTCTTCATTATAACTACCTTGATTATATCAAATATAGAAGAATCAAAATATAAACAGAAAGGATGGGGTGGGGTGGGGGGTGTTAATGGTGAACTCACAATTCTTGGAAATGCAGCTCTGAGTTGTGCTAATCGATGTTCACCACCATAAATTTCACCAGCTGCAATATATATTGGTGTCTCCCTGTCAAAACCCAAGGCTTGCAGAATTAAGGCAGACTCCTCTGGAGTCAAAGGACAGAGACCCTGTGATCTCCTTTCTTCAGAAACTATCTCCTTCTCTCTCCAGGAAGGGAATGCATACCTGAATTACACAGGCAAGATCAAAATTTTGTGAGAAAGATCCCTCTTGTTCCAGCTCATTACAAATAACTTTGATCACAGGAATATTTATTTTTAATTAAGGTAACCACTAATGTCTAATTGTAGAAATATGCAAAATTCCATAAGTATATGATAAAAAAACAATTATAGTGATCCACATCTTCCCCAGAAACTGTCAGATAAGAAGCACCTATTTCTCAATAAAACCTATCCATAAGTATATGTACAGCAAAACTGCCAAAACATGAAACATAAATACCTCATCTGCTTGAGCTCCTCAGCTTCTTCAATAGAGCAACCATGCGTACAACCTGAGAAAGCCAGCATATCCATCTCATATCTCAGATGCAATGCCAGAAAGGGTCCATTTTCACGAAGTATCCGAATCAATTTTTGGCCCAAATTCTCAAGTTGAGGAGTAAATTTCAATGCCTGGAAATTTACACGACACCTAAGTTTCTGTAGATCAAGTGGGAGACCATTGTTTGCTAGACGTGCATCTGTTTTGTTGAAATGTACCACCTTATGCTTGCCAAAAAGTGGCAGAATCTGCAGTGTGGAGTCAACAGCATTGAATTAAACTCAAGATATGCACTACTCAAGATTAGTGAGGGAGAGAATATAGAAAATGTATAATTATATAACTTACACACACTTGATTGCTAAGTGCTATTTTGGAAGTGGATTTTGCTACATCAGAATCTACTCATTTTAGGTGCTAAAATACTAGAAGCCACCCATATCTATAAATTGTAATATTTGTATAAACCGATACCTATTCATTTGATAAGTTGAATTTCTCCATTCTAATTGTAATTATTATTATATGATTCTGATAATACAATCAATAAAACCCTCAACATATGTCTTCCGTATCCTGTCATTCCCTCTCTAAAGTAAAAGTCAGTAATAATGCATCTAGTAATTTACAGATTACCAATTCTCAGTTGATAACTGCCAGCCTTGATGGAAGAATCAATTATTTTGGGAGAAAAGGGGGGGAGTGTCAAGCATTTCAGTAAAGATCAAACAGGCAAAAACTCATGGACATTCATAAAGAGAAACAAAAACTTGAAAAGAAAAGAAGTCATATGGAAGAAAATCCTTAATTAGCCATTGTCTCACCCTCCCACTACAGACAGGTGTAAAAAAAAGTAGAGAGGCAATTTATTATTGAGACAAATATTAGCAATATTGTGGAACTCCTATTTTATATGCAAATGATCACTGTTTTATAGTCTAGGCGCATCTAATAATAAAATCAAGAGTACAAATCTACAGCATAAGTTCGTAACTAGCAATGTGAAAATTATGATTCAGAATAGATATCCATAATATGGAAAGTCCCATTTAATTTGACAAGAATACAGTTTCTGACATTTGTCATCTGCCTCACCATCATCATCATCATCATCATCATCATCATATACAAATATCTATGACCATTACAATCCTACAATCACAAAAATTAACTGTTCTAAGACATTCCTAAAAACTCCCATGTACACAGAAAGAAAGTTAGGGAAATGTTAGAATACTGGAAAAATAAAACTGTATATACAGTAAAACTAGAACCTCAAAATATAAATTTGACGGGGGTCTAACTAACAGGAAACTAACCCATCAAAAGCAACCTGAGCACAAAACATGGTATTCCCTTAGACTAAAATGTTAAAAATGCAGAGTCCGAAGATGATAAACATCATTGTCTTAGAAGTTAAGCTGAAGAATCATTAATCAATCATTGTTCAAACCTTAAATTACCATATAAGAAAAAGCCTGATTAACATACAGTACATAATTTTAGCTCAAATGCAACTAATACAATCTGCTGACCTGCTCCAAGTAATACTTTTCATTTGACCAGCTAACAGGAGGCATCTTCAGGGTAGAGTATCCACTTTTCCTACTAAACCTTTTGGGCACTCTTTTTACTATTCGAACTTCATCTTGTAGAGAATCAATGAAATGTCTCACATCAAAAATGTCCTCAAAATTACTGCAAAAAGAAAACTACAAAACTTTAAAATGATAAGCAGGCCAAATTAGATAATACTCTTAATTTTTATAAAACAAATGATATACCTAGGGTCTGCCCAAAATGACTTCTTATCAAGCTCTGGAACAACCAATGTGAGATTCAACAGTCGAGCAACTGTCACCATGTCACAAATCTGAAATGCCAATCTGCTAAATGAACATCTAAGATTATCATAGAATAGGAACAGAGAAATAATAGAATAGGAAGTACAAACCGCTGCACGCATTTGATTTAAACCCCCATTGCAGGACACTCTTAGAAAACCATTACTTGTATAATTTCCTGAAAGATTTCAGGTCATAAGGCTTTAATATTTACCAAAAGGTGTAAGAATAGTATAAAGTACAACTAATACCCTATCCACCAAACCATCAATTAATATGCCTTGATTTATATTACATATACTCATTCACATAGTTGTTTTGAATATTAAGAATACATAATACTGAAAATCAAAAGATGAGGCAACTAGGATGTTCATGGGAGGTGGGAGCCCGTCTGAAACAACAAGACACAATTTTGATCCAGCAATTGGGCAACGATCAATAATATTAGTATCCAAACAAAATGTACAAGTCACCAGCAAACTGCCTCAAGTGAGTACATACAAATATATTACAATTAATATACAGAATAAGTTAAATGGTAACATAAAAGCTAGAAATTGAGTTTTATGTAATGTTTTGCAACAATGCTCTTTTTAGTTTCAACTTATAATGGTACATGTAAACTATTTGGCTCCTCTAAAGTGAAAGATTCACTTTAGAGAGTACAATGAGATGTTATAACTGTTGATTAGAAAATCAATAGGTAAAATTTGAACCGGATCGTAATTTATTATACATTTGCATGCATTTAATCAAAATCTCAACTGTTGATTTCTCAATCGATGGCCATAGCTTCTCACTTTATTCTCTTTCACTTTAGAGGAGCCAAATCCCTTACATGCATGAATTAAAAGATGCAAGTGTAAAGAAGGGAATCTATAGTTACAGTCTTATTTGCTTTCCAATTTCCATTAAGTGATATGGAGGTTGATGTGGATATCACATTCAGAATTCAAGCTTGGTAAGAAAAGGATAAATGCTTCATTGCTTCAAGAGTTCAAGTATAATTTGTGAGCGCAAAATGCCAACGAATTTAAGGAAAATTCTACTGAGCAGCTATAGAATCAGAAATACTGTTTGGCAGTGAACACTGGCAGTGAAGTGCTAACAAGAGCCAACTATAAGTGTAGTTGAGATGAGAAAACTGAGGTGGATCAGTGGACATACAAGAAAAGATGGAAGGGATATCGTCCTAAGGTGGTTTGGTTATGCGAGAAGAAGACCAACATAGGCTTCAATGAGAATAAGATAGGAGCAGACTGCAGAGGAAGAATCAAAATTTGGTTTTAGGTATCTTAGAATGTGGATTTGGGCCTAACTCAATCCCAAAAGCTAGCTTATGAGGTGAGGGTTGGCCTCCACTTATATATTCTATCTTGCCACTATCTCTAGCCGGTGTGGAACTTGGGTTTTTTCCCAATACACCCCCTCACACCCAACACTTTTGGGCTTGGTGCATGGATGGTGGGTGGCCCGTTTAATGGATATAGAATAGGCTTTGATACTATATTACAGGAATTGTGTGTAATCCAACACAAACTGATCTTATTTATAATCACAAGGGAATCAACGTAATTAAGGATACATGGAAAGGAAATAAAAGGAAATCCCTAATTTCTAGCTTTCTATATTCACAAAGATAATATAATATATTTAACAAGGTAGAACCCAATGGCATCAATTGATTTATGTAGCTGACCTCACCAAGAAGAATATAACTTGATTGTCGTTTTCGAAGGCAATAAACAGTATAAACTACAAAACAAGTCATCTTTGGCAGGAGTCCACTAAACATGATGGTAAATGTCAACCAATTAATATTGACCTCATAACTCATAATTTACTATGACATCTACATTTGAATTTTAAGGCATATTTTCATTCTTCCTCCTAACTGATTGTACAATCCACAAATCTACTTCAAAACAAGCACCAATCCAAAAAAAAAAAATTTCTTAAAAGGGTCTACCAACTGATTACATTCAGTAATCAGTACCAACTTTCAGCTAAGCATGATCATCACCTCCTAACAGCAAATATACCACAAATTCAACAATGTGGATTTCATTGCTCAATTACATCACACATAAGGTTGCATGATTGCATCATTACAGAACCAAAGCTACACTTCTCCAAACCCACATCATAGGCTCTGTTTGGATATACTTCTCCATAAATACTTATAGGAGAAAAAAATAAGAAGCTAAAATGAATTGAGCTTCTCCCATAAGCTAAAATCAACTTATGCACTTAACTTTCATAAAAATCCTCTCATTTAACTTCTCCAAAAGCTAAAGTGCACAAATTGATTTTAGCTTATGAGAGAAGCTCAGGTCATTTTACCTTATTTTCTTCTTCTGAAAGTGTTTATGGAAAAGTTTGTCCAAAAACAGGACCTAAGCATATTTAACCCATCAATAACTTTGCTGATACAGATATGTATGAGGTAAAAAAAAAAAAAAACTAACTTGCGGGAAGAAAAGGTGGGGGTGGTTGAGCAAGTTCATTTTGCGCTTCAAGAGGACTTTGATTTGTGTGATATATTCGACTACTGATCCCCAAAAAGAAATGAGAATGCCATAATTCACTCACTGTCACCAACTGAACCAGACATGTCCACAGCACAATGCTTGAACACACTCGAATGAACCAAACCCGCAAACGGCTCCTCTGAATCACACCACCCTGAAGCTTATCGCACCTCACCTGAATACCCTCCATTCCTCTGCCACACACCTCATTGCCACCTCATCACCACAAGTACCTTCACATAACACCAAAATCAGCACAATAACAAAACAAGAGAAACGCAAAAAAGATACTCATTCATTCATTCATGAACAGTGCATTGAAATAACATGAAATTGAAGACCTACCCAGATACAAACAACACTGCGACGAAGTGAATCTGCACTTTTCGCGGCTTTTGAAGAAATTGAAACCGGCCCAGAATTGAATTTGAAGAGCGAGATTGATGGCGAGGCTCAAAACATGATCTTTTTATGCCCCCCCAATTGGTTGAACAGAATTTGAAGGTCTTATTCAAGATCAAAGAGGGAGAAAGTGTTTGGAAAAGAGAAAAGGGAGAGGTTTGTTGTCGCGAAAGAAGACAAGGAGAACAAGAAATAAAGATCTAAGAAAAGATCTGAAAGTGACGAGGAGGATTAAATCGGAAGAATCAAACAAACATTGAAGATTCATGCATTTCTATTCCCTTTTCGGGGAAAACCTTGTTTCTTTTTCTAGCTTTTTATTCCACCTGACAATTTCAATGGAAACTAGCGTTGTCTATTTCTAGAAAGATGTTCGTCTTCTCTCTCACACTCTGATCCACCTTTGCATGAATTTGACGTTGTGAATTATGATGCATTTTGTTGTAGGATAAAATTAACTTTTCATTTGAAAATTTGGGTGTTTTAAACAGAAATCTTAGTTATTAAAGATGTGTTTGATGTTGACGATGAAAATAAATAAATTAAAAAATATTGTAAAAAGTGTGAATCTTAAAAAAAATACAAAAATTATTTTTAATATTATTTATTTCCTTTATATCAAACACGCCTAAACTTATCTTATGTAACAATAAAGGCCAACTCCTATCTTTTAGGAAATAGGTTAGGACTAAGAAATCAGTAAGCTATGAAAAAAAGAATAGTCCAAAATAAGTCTCAAATCTATGGTAAGACCCTGTGATAAATGGATGATAATATTTTTTTTTTGTTATTAAGTCTAAAAAAATATTATCAAGTGTTGATAAAAGAAAGATTTTAGATTTATCTCACTATGTAAATCCTTGGAGCAATCTACTTTCTTAAAGGGCAAGTCTATCCTAGATAATTTTTGTCTATGAAATCATTCACCATATGAAATGCAAATCCAAAGGTAAAATAGGTGAAGTTGCTCTTAAGATTGACATTAGTTAGGCTTATGAGAGGGTTCATCGGAATTATTTGTTGGCTTTAATGACAAAATTGGATTTTCATAAATTCGAGTTGCTTCTTTACTCACTATATCTTTTTTCAGTTTTTTCCTTCTTGGTTTTCTCTCTTCCTCAATTATCCAAAATACCTTGAACTTTTTTTTGAATTCTCCAAGTTCAAGGTATTTTGATAACTAATGACGATACTAAAGCAAACCCTCTGTCTTCTTTTTCATTCCTTCCTTATGCTTAGAATCCATGCACAAATCACATTTTCGTCAAGGTGTTTTGTATAATTGAAAGTGGTCTTCATGTTGTCCTGACTGTTTTTTCTATTGAACCTACACACTATTGGACAAGTGGCCTCAATAACTTAAGAGGAGAGGTGAATTAAGTCTTACAAAATTTCTTACTAACAAATTTTATCCCCCTTTTAAATGATATATGATAGGCTCAAAATGTAGAAGAAGAAGAAGAAGAAGAAGAAGAAACAATCAATTTAACAATGTTCTTTTAAATGCGCAAGACAAAGTAAATTGCAGTAAAATAACTGAGATAAAGGAAGAGAGAAATGCAAACTCAATTTATACTGGTTCAACCACTTCCCGTGCCTATGTCCAATCCTCAAGCAACCCACTTGAGATTTTCCCCTTTCTTTGTAAATCCTTTATAGACTTTGAACACACCTTGGGACCCTTACCCTTGTGTTCAAGATTCTCATAATCCAAGAAACAAACAGTCTTTTGATTACAACTGAGTTTATGAGATGAATAGAAAGATTTATCTCCTTTAGAGTAGATGATACAAATTGAAGTTCCTAGAAGAATTCTCAATAGATTTACAAGTGTTTGACCAAGAGTTGTTTAGAGAGGATTTGACAATTAAGTTCTCTTTAAAAATCTCTCTCTTTTTTTTTGAAGTCAAACACACATATATATAGGCCCATTGTGCCTTTTCAAAAAGATTTGAAGAGATGTGTCTTTTTATGACTTTTCAAAGTGTTTTATGAAGTGTTGTTGCTGGTAATCAATTACAAGATTCAAAATTCCAATTTCAAAACCCTTTTTGAAAAGCTCATTTGTAATCTGTCTCTAGTAATCAATTACAATGTCTGGTAATCAATTACCAGTGTCTTGAGTTTTTGAAAATAATTTGTTTGAGGCCAAAACTGATCAATTAGTGAGATTCTTTTAATAAATAAACTAAGGCCTTATCTTTTTCATGATCTTGTTTGCTTAACCTTGAATTAATCTTGAAGCAATCTTGTTTGATTATACTTTGACATCATCAAAACCTATATCCATACATTTACATTCTCTCCCTTTTTAATGATGACAATCATTATCAAGTAAATTCTTTCTGACATCATCAAAACCTGCATGATTCACATTTTCCCCCTTTTTGATGATGACAACCATCTTTAGGTAATACTTTGGCATCATCAAAACCTGCATGATATGCATTCACACACACTTTTTCATTAGCCTTGGACTATGTAGGATGATGGTTGATTCCCCTTTATGGTTCCTATTGTATACTTTGGAAGCCATTCCCTGGAAAGTGCAAGTCCACTAGACCCCGAGTTTGGGTTTGACGTCTTATTTTTCAAAGGTGTATATTTCATGGTCGGAGTGGTTTCTCGAGGTATGATGCTGATAAGGTTATAGAGTGTCACCCTTTCTTCCTTCTTTGGTTATTGGCTTATGTCTAGGGTTGGAGTGCCACTAGATTCATTACTTTTTGTTTTGGCTTTCTCCCATTACTTTGATGTTGGATATTTGTCTCACGTCAATGTGAACTAGCTTGACTTACTTCTCTTGGTAGAAGTCAACGCTTTGAAGATTTGCTTGAGTTGCATCCCTTGGTTATAGAATTGTTGATGATGACTGAGGTTACTTGGTTTTTGTTTTATTCTCATCAAGAGTAAACATATTCCTGTAATTTACAAAGTATTGATCTTATAATATGTGTGTATGTGTGTGTGTGTGTGTGTGTAACATGATGAGTATTTGAAGAAATGTTACCAATACAATGTTCTTTTCTCATTGTTGAAATATTATCGATTTTGTATGACTTTGTGTCATCGCTTTGTTTATCTGCTTTGTACGTTTATGCTTTTATTCTTCAAGGGATTTCTCGGGTATGAGCAAATCAATTGCCAAGGATTGAGTCTTCAAATGATTTCTCCTAAGTATGAGTGAATCAATTACAAGGGTTTGAGTCTTTAAACGATTTATCACCAGTATGAGTGAATCAATTATTAGGGTTCCAATCTTCAAACGATTTCTCCTTGGTATGAGCGAATCCATTATTTGAGTGAGTCTTGATTATTGTGGAGCATAATTTCTCATTTTATTCAATTGCTTTTAAAGTAATGTAAGGGCATAATATATGCCACCCATTCCCTGCAAAAGAAAATATATGTTAACCCGACTTAGTTTAGTTGTTGTAACATTTTAGGTTTGCTACATTCCATGTTCTGGGAATTGGAATCCTGGGAGGGTTTCTAGCCACTAGGCACCGCACCCTTTTCTGTTACATGTTTATTAATCTTTGTGTAGAATGTGTGATAAGAACAAATATTATGTACTCCTATGTGCTCTACATGTTATCCAAGTGAGTTTTTGGCTAGTTGAAAGCCACTAAATGCATTATAGGAACAGATAAAAATAGAGGCCAGTCCTTGTTTTCTATAACTATAGTGTTTAGCTTTTGAAATCATAAAAGTGTTTTTTTCTTAAATCCTTTGTTGGATCTAGACAAGAATCTAGAAGAGGGGTTGAATAGATTCTTTCAAAATCTTTAGCAGAAAGATCTTTAGAAAACAAAAACTTTGATGATGACCCTTAAAAACAATTCCACTCCCAAGATGATTTCAAAACTCAAAGTTATAAAGAATAAGATGATCACACAAGAGTTTATAGTAGTTCAATCCGATTCAGACTTACATCCAATTTGTTCTAAGTCTTCTTAGAACTTCCACTATATAGAAAACATTAGTACAAAACTATGCACACACAATTCAAATAAAAAACAAATCTTTCTCTTGAACCCTACAAGAAAAGATCTAGAATTGAAACCCTATCAATTCTTTAACATCTCTGGTAACCCTAACCAAAGATCACAATCTAAAAGAATAAAAGACAAAAGATTGAATACACCTAAAATGTGTAGATCTTTCATCTTCAATATTTCTTCACTAGTTGATCAATTCATGATTATAAAATGAGTGATTCTTTGATCAACATCTGACTCTCTTAAAAATGTTTTTCTCAAAATCTGAACGAATCAAAAGTCTTTTAAAAAGAAAACACATAGGAATTTTTATAAATTTTGACAGTTAAAACAAATATAATCGATTATAAAACTAGATAATCGATTAATTCGTCAAAATCCCATTTGTTTTGTATTTCTAAAAACTAGTTAATCGATTATCAAAAAGGATAATTGATTAATTTGTTTCAATATGAGAATTTATGTTCCTTATGTGCTGACCGGATAATCGATAATCATGTGTGGTAATTGATTATAGAATCACATAGAAAACTTCTCTTTGTTTCCTGGAGCTGGGTAATCAATTATCAATTGGGATAATTGATTATCCTAAGTTGCAGATCATTCCTTCTTCTAAAACTAGCTTGGACATTCGATTATCAAATGAGACAATCGATTAATTTGATGCTACTAGCCAAATTTCAAGTAGAAGTAAATTATTACGAAACTTAGAGAATAAGAAATCTTCATCTACTTCAAGTATGAAAAAGATTAAAACTATATCACATACATGTCTAGTTTAAAACATTCAATACAAATGTTTCACCTATTAAAACATATTAGGCATTACAAAATTATCAAACCAAAACTAAAACTAGGGGCTTCAAGCTTTGTTGTAACATCCTTAACATTAGTTCTGATTTTTACTTTCTAAAATCCTTTAGCATTAGTTATAATCCTTATTAAATCACATGTAAGCTACTTTTTTTTTAATATATTTCTTTCTCTTGTATGTATGTTGAAGTATTCTAATAAATTTCTTTATCCATTTAAGAAAAACATCATAAAGTTATTGCATATGTTTTTTCCCTTAGGAGACATACTTGCATCCCAAACACTTAAAGAACTACCTTGGAATCAAGTAAGTGTATCTTTCTATAATTTCTTTATCTTTTGTTAGTTTATTGTTGTTTAATTATAGGTTCAACATAATTATTGATTGATCTACGATGTAGTGCTACAATTTTCATTATATGAAGTACTTTCATGTTAATTAGTTTGTTAAGGTTTATTTATGTATTGTAGTAGTTCTTATTATTATGACATGCACTTTGGAATATTTAAACCTACACACTTTTCTTTTTTACGTGGTTAATCAAATAATATGTTATTTTTCAATGATGTTATTATTTATTCATGTGTAATTTTTTGCTTTATAGAATCTAAACACAAATTGTGGAATCAATTGTTTATATATATTTATTATTGTTGTTGAAGTCATATTTGTGTTTTTTTATAGTTTTAAAATATATATTTTGTTGTAGATTTTTTTTAATAAAATTTTACCATTTTTATTATTTTTTTAGAAGGTTTAATTTTACTATTTTTTATTTTTTCAGAATTTTTAATTATTTTTTAAATTATTTTATATATCAATATTTTTTTATATTGTATGATTTCATAATGGAATGGGATGAGATAGAACAATTGACTTATTTTTTTTCATATTCAATTTGCAACAACTTTTTAAAAACTTAAAACAAAAATTGGTTTTGATTTTTCAAAATTTCAAAACTAAAAATTAAAAATCACCCCCAATGTAGACATAAATTTTGAATCTTATCACTCAGATATGCACATATAATATGTTCTCAACACAAGATATACTCAACGAAGATTTTAGAATATATGTCCTGAAAAATCTTTAATCTATGTCCTAACTAATTTCAATGGTATTAGAAAAAGGTAAATTATTTTCACACTCTCTTGTTCAATTTTTATAGGGATTAGTCTCTTAGTTTATATTTTCAAAATTAATTTAACTTCTCATTCTTTAGTCACATTCCTTTATTGATCATTGATCAAAAGTGGGACATCCAATTGCATATATAGACATTTGAACAGTGCAGGCTACTAAAGAATACAAGAGTATATAACTTTGTCAAATATGGATAGTTTTCTTGCTATAGAATTACATACGTAGGTTTTTTTGCGAGTGGCAATTGGTTATTTAACATTTATGTGCGCATGATGTTATAAATGCTCACTAACCGGTTTGGGGTTGTGACTTATATATTTTGGTTGCTTAATTTGTTGTTTGTATCTTTGGGTACCTCTAGTACCCTTATTAATATTATTATCTTTTTTGCTGATTAAAATTAAAACGGTGCAAGCTACTACTTTAACCTGATATTTCATTACACTCAGTTTTAAAGTTGAGTTTGAGGTTAAGGGAAGATTTTATGAATGCTTGAAAAGGATGGTGGGGGGAGATATTGATAAAATAAGTATATAATTGATGGTCAGTTTGAGGACTTTAAAGTCAACGTGGGTTTTTTGCAATCCAATAAATTTCTGCACTTAAAAACAAGACTCCAATACAATGGTAAGAATCTTACGATGGTCATCCAGAGTTGCAAAAGTTTGTTATTCACGTGTAGAGCTTAACATGTAGTTCCTCTGGATTTGAATGTAATCAGCTTTTGAGATGGTAAGATTTAAGAATATGATTTTTATTTCTTCAAAATTAACTAGAAGGTTAATACTTATAATGTAATAATTGACTTTTTAATTATAGGTTCACACCAAGAAAAGAAACATCCAACTAATAAAGCTATCTTTGATCCCATGAAGAAAATGGACATGCCCTGAAACCAATTGCCTCATAAGATTGCCTTTGCATTTTTTTTTAATCTGCAAAAAGACATGCTAGCTTAACTATTTGCTCATTGAATAATTCAATTTTTCATCGCTCACTGGATTTTCTTGCCCAAAGCTGCGTCGGAACTTAACAATTTGTCCTAAAATCTCGGCCACTCCATTGCCTAACGCATTATCCTTCTTCATCTCCTCCCAATATGCAACCTCACCACCTATACAGTACACATACATTTCATCAAACACTTGGGAGCAAGGCTAGGAAAGTCAAAATTCATGACTCATGGAGCAAAATAAAGTACCATATACCTTACTTCCACATATATTCACCTCTCTCTTAACTTGTCCTTTAATGTCAACCAATTAATCCAAGGCATGCTTTCTAACATCAATTGTGAGAAACTAGTAATGCTGAAAAAAATAAATGAAAAAGAGAATAGGAGAGTGACAAATAATGTTGAAATAATTCTAGAAGTGTTGAAAATAATGAACGAAAAGGGCATACCAAACGGTTCCATCTATGAGCAAAACAGGGACGGTGCCCATGAAAGGGTTTGTCTTTCTCTCTCCTATTGGATGGTTCCGGTATTAGAGAGGCACCAAACTTCTCAAGCACATGTAGAAGATCGTGAGGAGAGGAGAGAAGAACATGAGCGAACAAAAAGTGTGAGGATTAGCGTGAAACTAAAAACAACATCAACAACGCCTTATCCCACTAGGTGGGGTCGGCTTAACGTGAAACTAAAAACAAGAACAAAAAACCTATTTTTTTTAAAATAAGGTAAAAATTATTTTAAAATTAAGTAGAAAAACAATTCAATCTCATTATGTTTTAAAACCAAAAAAATAAAAAAAAACTCACAACTACATGAGACCTTATTTTCTAAACTCCATCCATAATTTGGAATGGATCTACTTTTTAAAGAGAGACAAAGAAACGGATTATTTTAATTTGTAGTTTTTTTATTTATCTTTTGTGACATATGACAAAGTTGAATCAATTTATAAACAATTTAAACCTATACATAAATATTATTCTTCTTTTTGAAGTGAACATCAATATTCTTCTTAAGAAAGCAATTTTCAAATTATATAAAATGAAAAGGAAAAGTTATTAAACTTCATGCAACAGAATCTTGCTTTGCTTAGTCAACTAGCCAATGAACCCATGATTATTGAAGGTCCCACTTTAGTACATTTAAATCCTACTAAGTACTGTTTTAATTATTGATTTTTTATTTGTTAAAACTCATATAATTCCTTTCTTTCATCTTATTATAATAAAACACATCTTTTTTTCAAACAAAATTCAAATATATAAGCTAAGAAGCAACATGGGTAAAATTTTGTTTATGTCTAAAAAAAGTGAGAAAATTTATTAAAACGTTTTAAAAGAAGATGAATCAAAATATCTTATTATTGAATTAAATAATAAAATACCAAACAAAAAAATACAAAAATAATTAAGCTTGTATTTTGATGAGTGTAAGAAAACCAAAGGAAAAAAATTAATAAAAAAAACATCTCTTTTGTTACTCATAAGGAAAAAAAAACTTGCTCTTTCAATGGATGTTGAATGTGGAAGGGTAAAGGTGTACATTCTTTTAATTGTTTAAAACTTTTTTTTGACATTAATTTTTTTATTATTCTAGAAATTGAAGATAGGTAAGGGCATTTATACAGGATTTAAATCACTTGTCCCCTATGGTGTCCCCAATTCTTGTCCCACCAATGAAATTATGCCATCTCAATTAAAAAATACATGTAATCTTCCTCATCATTTTAATGTCATCAAACTTAAACCTGTTGATGTATTTCCAATCCCCTAATATTTCCACTCCAAAGTTATGCTATATTTACAATAAAATATCAATAACCACTTCTACCAAATGGGTGGCAAGATTCCCGGATGTGCCGACAAGGTTCCCAGCTTCGACAACAATATGATTGGAAACTAATTTGTATAAGTTATACCCTTCATCGTCGTCACTTTGTCAAAAATGGTTAGGTATCAATATATTAAATACTTGTGACTTCATGGGAGAAATAATATCTCTCTTCAAAAATGCATGTTGACCCAATTCGACTCCCTCTTCCAACATCCACATCATGTAATTTGCGCTTTGAACAAGCCTTTTTGCTCTTCGATGGGTTCATCTTCTTGATTAAGGCAAGTCTCACCACCAACGACATGCCTTCACGTTTGACAAACGGTTCGTGGTAGGGGGGCACTTTAGTGAGACGCTGGACGACATCCATGAAGTCATTGGGGGTGACTTAGATGACTTTGGAGGAAACAAAATAGATTATGACTTTAAGAGGGGTGGATGGGCCCTTGGAGTTGAAGCTCTTACTTCAACAACCAGGTTCTGCCAACGAGAAATTCTGATGAACATCAAGATTCAAGTTGTCGAGCCATGTATCTCACTCGACTTTGGAGTGAAAATGTGAGGGTTTGAAAATATAGGTTTAGCTATGTTAAAACGATGGGGAAGATGACGTGTATTTTTTAATTGAGTTGACATAAATTCATTGGTCAGACAAGAATTAAGGACAGAGATAAAGGATAGATAATTTTAATCTATTTCTACAAATTCACGTACTTATTCAACTACTAAACTTCTTTAATAATGACATTAATTATTTAAAATTAAAATCATCTTTTTATGATAAAAATAATATAACAAGTAAGTAATATTTGTTAAAATAATTTTTTTAATTATTATAAAAAATATTTTACATTATCTATTTCTTTCTTTTTTATTATTTTATATTTATTTAAATAAATTATTTTTAACATATATTTAATTTTTTTTGTTAAAGTATGTTAATAAACTTATATTTTAAGATAATTCATAACTATATAACTTGTTAATGTATTGCAATTAAGAAACAAATAAATATACATTAATAAACCCCAAAAACATAACCTCATATTAGTATATTTTAAGATAATTTTTGGTTATAAGTTATTAATGCATAAAATTTATTTATTTGTTTCTATGCATCAAAATGTTTTTATTTTATTTTATTTTTTTAATCATTTATTTTCCATCTAGTTTCTTTCTTTCTTCTCCAAGTCACTCCTCGTGCACCCGAAACCGGGCATTCGAGTATGAAAAATAATACGTGTATCATCCAATAAAATACCACCACGTAAGATCCAAACCTTGACCTCCTCGCTGTTCTCTTCACCAGAGTGGTTGGCATTGGCACCTTGTTTGGTTGCACACTTCAATTATCTTACCATTATTAAATTCTCATCATCTCTCTCAGCTAAATCTTCTTCTCCACCATCTCTTCGCCCATAACCTAATTAGTGCTCAATCACAAAACATCAATTTCTCTATGATCATGATGATGATGATGGGTTCAAACACAAAACCCCTTGTGCACCTTTCTCTTCTAATTTTGGTTCTCTTTTCTTCTTCAACCGAATCCCTCAGATTCGAACTCCAATCTGGGCACACCAAATGCATCTCCGAGGACATCAAGAGCAATTCCATGACCGTGGGCAAGTACCAAATTGTTAACTCCAACGAGGGTCAGCCTCTTCCCGATTCCCACAGAGTCACCGTCAGGGTACTGCAACAACAAAAAAATAATAAAAATTGAAACTTTTTACTACCCAGTATCGAATCAGATCGTGTTCTGTGATTTTTGGTTAATGGGTCTTTTTTTTTTGTTTCTTTTGTTTGGGGTTAGGTGACTTCGTCTTATGGGAACAACTATCACTACGGGGATCGCGTTCAGACGGGGCATTTTGCGTTTGCGGCAGTGGAGGCTGGAGATTACATGACTTGCTTTTGGGCTGTGGATCACAACCCTGTGGAAACGTTGACTGTGGATTTTGATTGGAAAACGGGTGTTGCAGCCAAGGATTGGTCTAATGTTGCTAAAAAAGGCCAAGTTGATGTGAGTGCTAAGTAGAGTAGTCACTGCTATGTGTCACTTAACTAGTTAATTTGGTTGTTGAGTATAGTGTTGTTTCCTTGGTGTCTTTTTGTGGGGGTGGGTGTTAATTTTGTGGTATTGTGATTTGTGCCCTCTAGTATGATAGGTTCCATCTAGTTTTGCTGCTGAAAATTTTGGAAAAGAAAAAATAGAATTTGTGTTTCGCTAGATTTACTTGTTAGTAGTTTTCTAAGGAGAGCTTATTTGGACTAAATTCAGTGTTACTATGTGGTATTTGTGCTTGTGTCAAGATTATTTGAGGCTAGGATGTTTTACATGGTACTTGATCTGGTTCTTGATGATTAGGAATTTGAAATTGTAGAAAGTTGCTGCTGATGGGGCCGGCCTCCACCCATGATACAACAGCTGCAATTGTAGTTGCGGACCACAATTTAAAACCTTGATTAGGAGTACACTTGGTATTAGCGTGTGTGCTTCAGGGAAAAATTCAAATTAATAAACAAGTAGGACAAGTAGCTCAAGTAGTTTTGTATTGTATATCAATTTTTGCTTTTCTAATTTAGTGATGGGAGGAAGTTGTTAAGAGAGATTTCATGGTAAATAATTTTAATAAGGATGTTGTGTTGCGTGATCTATGTAGTGGATCTCACCTAGTAGGATAAGACTTTTGTTGTTGTCGTTGATTGTGTTTCTCATGTACATCCAAGGAAATTAAAGGTTGACTCTTTTAGTCCATCCCATAGCTTATGCAGCATATCTGATATGAGGCGAATGTATCCTATGTGAGATTTACTGGCTGAAGCTCAATCTAATCTGATTGACCAAATAGTTTTTTTTTTTTTTTATCGGCAAGTGTTGTTAATTGTTAGTTTTTTTTATCAAATAGTGTCTGACGTCAGTTACCAGTTAGATAGACAGAGATCTGTATTATAATAGGACCAGAGAGTAGCTTTACTGATGAAATTCTTATCATGGTAAAGCCTATAGGGCATGTTTTATTTCTAATTATGGAAAACTTTTTGACTGTATGATATGTATATTGAATGGATAAACGTATCATCCTTGCAAATTTGTAACTCGTTTTCCCTAGTTGTAAATTTTGTTTGCTTTCCACTTATATGATTGATATGTGGTAGTTGGCTCTTTTTGTTGCCAAACAAAAAAGAAAAATAAGTGGCAATTTCACAAATTGGCTTTCTTGAATGGTTGCTAAACTCCAAATGTTGTTTCTGGAGTTCACTGTAATCCTGTGAATATCACTAAGATTTATGCCATATTCGTGAGCAAATCAGAACCCACTCAAAGCCTCCCCATCCAACCCCTTTGCCACTTGAGGCGTAACTGAACTCGTGATTCTTTGATTTTTCATTTACTTGTAATCTTTTCTGACATAATGTTTGGTAAAAGAAAAAAAAATAATCTTACATTGATTTCATTCACCCGTACCAGGTAATGGAGCTAGAGCTAAAGAAGTTGCAGGATACTGTTTCCTCCATTCATGAGGAGATGTTTTATCTTCGTGAAAGGTAAGCATGTCACAATTGCTGAAATGTTTGAATTCAATATATTGACATAGGAAATTATAACAAGCATTATTCTTATTTTTGTCAAAATACTTAAGAAATATATTCTGTAATCGAGTTAAATGACATTGTGTAATCTATGTAACCGTCTTCAGTTAGTATGATAAGGCTTTGTAGTTGATGTACTTAGTTAAATACATTGACATGGGATATTGTAACAATCACTATTCACTTTTTTTACTATTGTTTTACTTTTTTTATTTTCAGAGAAGAAGAAATGCAGGAACTCAACAGAACAACCAACAGCAGAATGTTCTGGTTGAGTTTGCTTTCGCTCTTTGTCTGTTTATCCGTAGCAGGGATGCAACTATGGCACTTGAAGACCTTCTTCGAGAAAAAGAAACTTATTTAAAATTTTGTGATAGTTTTTTTACATTTTTCTTATGTGCTCTTGTAACATATACCAGCATTAATTTATCCAAAGGATACGCATAACGGTAGTCAGTATAATCTCAGAATATTTCCTTTGTTAAACGCAAATCAGAGTTATGGCAACACGAGTTTCAGAGGAAATGTTGGCGTTCTTCAGTTTAGGGCCTTTTTTCGTTTTCTTGTTTTAAATTTTAAATAAAAAACCATTAAGATGTGGGAATACTTCGGGAATCTTATTGGGGAGTCAAATATTCTAATTATGATGATTACCTTGTAGATGATTATGCAACACAACATATATTCCCACCTCAAATCAAATCAGAGGGTGAGTGAATAGATTTCCAAAGTATGTATTTAACATTCCATTTCTTGTGGTAGGCACTTCAAAAATAATTTTGAATAAGAAGAGGCCACTAATGAGTAGAATTATTTTTCAATTCAGTTTTCTCTTTGGAGTTGACTATTAACAACCTTATGTACAATTGTGTTGTTCATTATCATTGTCATTATTATTATTGTAACTTATGTTATTGTAACTACTACCACTTTCACATGGAGATAATAGTTTCAGCGGTAGTCAAAAAACAAGTTAAATTCAAGTTCTATAATTTTTTTAAGTTAAATTTTAAATTTAATTTTCTTAAATAGATGTATTCTTTTACAATTACTTTAATATATTTTTTAGCATATTAATTATAGTCTTCAGTAATAAAAAAAAAAGAGCATATTAATTATGGTCTAATTTTAATGGTGTATAGATTAGACTTTATTGAGAAAAGTAAGGTTGAATCAATGGATAATCTTTATAGTTTACCCTTTAAATGGGATTAATTTTTCACAAGTTAAACAAGTTAACTTGTCAATTATTTGTACCTTATCTATTGTAAGTTACATAAGTTAGATTTAGGGGTTTATAAATAATTAAAGTTTTTAAGATCAGTTATTTGTGCCTTAGTAAGAAATTTGTCAAAAGAAAAAATAATTAAATTTTGAGCTAAAAATTAATATATTTTTAAGATTTACAAGCTTAGTATGTGTGCATTGTACCAGTCTTAAATTTATATTTTATAATTTATATGAGTAATTTTTTATATTTATTTTTAATTTGTAATATCTTATTAATTATCTAGTTTAAATTTTAATAAATGTATGTTAGTAGATATGTCAATAAATATTTAAATATATTTTTATATACACACATATTCCAAAAAAAAATTATTATTGGAGGTATATCAAATAGGTATTCGACAAGGTCAATAATCTCTATTCGGTCCTGTCCAATAGGTATTCAACACAAGAAGACCTTAACCGCCCCAACAACATAGTAGTTAAACCCATGATAAAACAAGACGATTTTATTGAGGAGAAAGAAATATTTAGGTTGCTTAACCCTCATTTAAAAAGTAATCCTTGTATGAAAGCCCACGATCCAAGGCCCACAAAGGTTTGTATGAAAAGGGGGAAACCCTCAAGTAAAAACCCCCCATTCAATTCTTAGCATTACACTCACCTTTGCCTATCTATACTTATTGCTCACAGTCGAACACTTCCTTATTAAGTTTCCTTGACGCCTACTCAAGCTACAATCAAATTAGGGTGAGCCTGATACATGAAGACAAGACAAAATCTATAACCAATTCAACAAACTATTACTACAAAGTTATGCCATTTAGACTAAAAGATGTCAGAGCTACCTATCATCGACTAATGGACAAGATATCTAGCGCACAACTAGGCCGAAACCTAGAGGTATGTGTCGCGGTGATTTTTGGATATCAAGCTATTGATTAGCGTTGACTCGCAATTTTAAGATCACCACCGATCTTTTATTTTTCCGAAGAAAAGGGAGAAAGCTCGAAAAACCCTATTTTTTGAGAGATCAAAGGTCCGGGGGTTGGTTACGCAAAGGGAAGGTACTAGCACCCTAAACGTCTATAGTACTCTATAGGAACCTCTTGCTTATTTTATCTTTATGCTAAATTGATTATTTGTTTGGAAATAAATGCTTAAGTGTGAAAAGATTAAAGAGATAGGTTTAAAAGAAAGGAGAAAAAAGTTTTTGTTTATTTTTATTGATTTGGAAAGACAAAGTCTTTTGCCTACATACCCGAATGGGATCAAAATCATGTAGTTCGGGGTAAAAATCCGAGTGGTTGGTTTTGATTGATTTTAAAGTTCGAAAAAAAAGAAGAGTTTAGGAAAGATAAGAGGCCGAAAAGGCATAGAAGAAATAAAAGAAGTGAGTTCAATTGATTTTAAATTGGAAAAAAGGTTTTGATTGATTAAAGATTGATTAAAGATTTGATTAAGAAAGAATAAAGATTGACCCCCTTTTTTTTGAAATTTTGATTATGGAAAGTTTTTGGGTTTTGACTTTTTTTCTTTTTGATCTTTAGTTATGCAAAGATAAGTCTAAACGCGCCGGATCCCTTAAAATGACGTTGGATCGAGTGAGGGTCCTTTTCCTCGGATACGGTTCAAATTACATGATCGTCCTCGGCAGAAAACATAAAAATAAATGTGAGTGTCGGTGCAGATTCTCATTTTTTATTTACATTGGACCTAGATACATTCTAATTGGCAATAAAATGAAAATGCTTCAAAGTAAATATGCTAAAAAGGAAATAAAAATGCATGTAATGCAAAACAATAAATAAATATGACGCGTAAAATAAATAAAGAAAAATAAAAATGCAAGTCATAAAATAAATATGATGCTGAAAATAAAACGAAAGTAAAAATGCAATACAGAAAATAAACATGATGCTAAAAAAAAGCAAGATATGAAAAAAAAAAAAAAAAAAAAATAAAACAAAACAAGGCAAAAATAAATAGGGTACATAAAATAAAAAGAAAATAAAAGTGCAAGACAAAAATAAATATGGAGCTGGAAAAAAAAAATAAAATGCAAGACAAACAATTAAATATGGTGCTGGAAAATATATAAAGAAAATAAAAAAAATGCGAGGCATAAAATAAAAAATGCAAGACATAAAATAAATATGGCGCGTAAAAAAAAAAAAAAAAAAAAAAAAAAAAAAGAAGAAGAAGAAGGGGGTGCAGTACGGAAGAGGGGAGGTGAGAGTAGGAATCAGAAAAAAAGAAGAAGAAGAGAAAAAAGAAGGTGGGCCAGAGATGAGTCCAACGGGCCAGAAGGGGAGAACCGGACCAGTTTGGTTCAAGGAAAAAACCGAACCGGTCCAGCCTCTATATAAGGGCTTGGGGCCGGTTTTTTCATTTTTAAAAGCTCTTTCTCTCTCTTCTTCATTTTTCTCTCTTCTCTTTCCTCCTTTCTGAAGTTCCCTGCGGCCATGAACATCCCCCGGCGCGGCGGCCGCTGGCGGCGCCACCGTGCCGGAGTATCTCAAGTCCCCTTTTTTTTTTAAAAAAAAACCTCTCGAACCCTCTTCCCTCACTCGTTATGAATCTGAGGTTCGTTTTCAAAAAACTTGACACGGCAAGCCTAGATCTAAACTCAAAACGGATGGGATCCTACCCTTTTCTTTCGCGTTTGGCTGGGCTGAAATGGTTTTGGGCTGGTAACTGGTGAGTTAGGACCGTGTAGTGTATGGTTCTGGATTCGTATTATTTTGGTTCATGCCGATTCGGTTTCCGTGATCTGTGTGACGATTGGGGTACAAATCGTGTGATTTGTGGTTATGGAATACGAATCTGTGGTGTTGAATGTGTTTTGGATTTTGATTCTGTTGGTTTTTTTTGTGGTTGATTTGTACGGATTTGTGAAACGGTGGTGGGTGGTGGCCTGAGGGAGGCTGCGTTGGTGGTTTGTGGTGGCTTGGCTATTCCGGCACTCTGACTGTCCGTATTCACTCCTGACACGCACAGTAATTAATGCAGTATTTAAAGGACAGAATTAGGGTAAAAAAAAACGAAGCGCCCCTCTGGGCCTGGACCAAAAAGGACCGAAAAGAAGAAAAAGGAAAAAAGGAAAGGAAAAAAACAAAATATAAAACAGCAAAATAAAATAAAATAAAATAAAATAAAAATAAAATAATAAAAAGAAGATACTAATAACGATATTAATAAAAACGAAAATAATAAAAACACTTAATAAAAGGAAAAAAGAAGAAAATAATAAATAAGAAAAAAAAAAGAATAAAAAAATAAAGTAAATAAATGAATAAAAAACGGTCGTCTTCGAAACAAAAATGAGGTATTTTAAAATACCTCCCTGCCGAAATTTCATCTGAAACGACGGAAATTTCCGGCTTAAAAGACGAGAAAAAAGAATTAAAAAACGGGTCAAAAATGGGGTATGACAGATGCCCCTATTTAAGTCTCTTCGTTACGGAGATTTAAAAGTGAAACTTTTAAAGCGACGGGTCGAAGAGATTTAAATACAGAGTACACCATTTTTGACCAATTCAACTGCAAAATGCTATGAATGCACTGTTATGCATGTAATGTTGCGAATGCTTGCGATGCAAGTATGAATGCAAGACGAGGAAAATGGCTCGACTGGGAATAACAAAATAAAATGATACCCGATTTTGTTAAAGAAACGGGGTCCGACTGGGGATCACATGGTTTTACTGGGGATAAATGTCAGCTGTTCGGGTTGACGACGAACTGCCACTGACGACAAAGGAACAAAGATAAATGTCAGATGTTTATTGCCGAACTATCCAACTGACCAGAATCGAAGATAAATGTCAACTGTTCGGGTTATTGCCGAACTAGTCAACTGACAAGAAACAAAGATAAATATCAACTATCCGGGTTATTGCCGAGCTAGCCAACTGATAATAAACAAAGATAAATGTTAACTGTCCGGGTTATTGCCGAGCTAGCCAACTGATAAGAAACAAAGATAAATGTTAACTGTCCGGGTTATTGCCGAGCTAGCCAACTGATAAGAAACAAAGATAAATGTTAACTGTACGGGTTATTGCCGAACTAGTCTACTGACAAGAAACAAAGATAAATGTCAACTGTTCGGGTTATTGCCGAACTAGTCAACTGATAAGAAACAAAGATAAATGTCAACTGTTCGGGTTATTGCCGAACTAGTCAACTGATAAGAAACAAAGATAAATGTCAACTGTTCGGGTTATTGCCGAACTAGTCAACTGACAAGAAACAAAGATAAATGTCAACTGTCCGGGTTATTGCCAAACTAGTCAACTGATAAGAAACAAAGATAAATGTCAACTGTTCGGGTTATTGCCGAACTAGTCAATTGATAAGAAAGAGAGGCAACTGATGCACAAGCTGTTCATTAAAGAAATTACCACTTGGCGGAGAGAGGGCGACATCCTTGGATCAGACACACTGGGGATGACACTTGGAGAAATAGAGGGTTACAAATTATTCATGATTGATTGAAGTGAAAAGATGATTGAAGCAAGACTCATGATGGTTAATGCAGCCATGTATGCATGATATTGTCTTTATTGT
This sequence comes from Glycine max, assembly GCF_000004515.6. Taxonomy (NCBI): domain Eukaryota; kingdom Viridiplantae; phylum Streptophyta; class Magnoliopsida; order Fabales; family Fabaceae; genus Glycine; species Glycine max. The sequence continues at coordinate 40,936,848 of NC_038243.2, read as the reverse complement.
ATATGCATGAATGTGTATATGCATGAATGTATGAATGCCTGAATAACGACACGACTTGTATGACCGTATGGAGGATTGACTTGTATGATTGTGTGGATGATAAATTTGGTGGAACAAGATTGGACAGGTAAGATTGAAAGTGACCCGACGTCGTATCACAAACACTCGGCAATCTTCAATGGGGATGATGCCACTAGGACATACCAAAATAGTGACGGGGTAAAGCCCGGCATATGCAGCAACTGATGGGGAATAAACATTTCTTGGGGAGAACGTACCAATCCAAAAAAACATGGTAGAAGAGCTGGTGCTTCTGTGGTCATGCTTATTTTGTTTTGTCTTATTTTTTGAGTCCCTAATTTTTGCATGGACCGCCCTTTCGGGTTTTCGATCCACCGAGACGCTCATTTTTGCCTAAGCCGCCCTTTCGGATTTCCAACTTACCGAGCTCTTTTCTTTTCCCCTTTTTTTTTTTTTTTTTTTTTTTTTTTTTTTAAAAAAAAACAATTGACCACGTGCAACCTGCAAGGTTTATCCATTCCTAGGGTAGCTGTTGACGCACCCTTCACCTATTCACGAGTTCAAAGTGTTTTGTTGTTTGTGCTTCTAAAAAAAAAACATGAAAGAAAATTTATGATTTTGAGAAATATTTCGTTTCAAATGCTACCATAAAAAAGGAAAGGTTTTATAAGCTGAATAAATGAGAATTCCAAATGAAAGGCAACAGGCTCAAATTTATTTGAAAGAGTGGTGACCTGCCAATGGCATGGCTCCACTGATCTTACAAAGTTTGGAAAATGGTAAATATAAATCGAAGGTTCATTGAACACAATAACCGTTGTTCCCTCTGACAACCTTGAATTCCACTGTTTGGATGCTTCAGATTCAGGGTCTCCTTGACATTCCATTGTGCCCCCAAATGAACGAAGATCATCTCGATGCAGTTACTTTGTCTTTCGATCCTTAACTTTTGCATAGATCGCCCTTTCGGGTTTTCGACCTATCAGGCTGATTATTTTTCTGTTTGATGTCTCTAATTTTTGCCTGGGCCGCCCTTTCGGGTTTTCGACCCACCGAGACGCTCATTTTTGCCTAAGCCGCCCTTTCGGGTTTTCGACTTACCGAGCTGTTCTTTTATTTTTAGACAAAATATTTCTTGACTGCATCCGCATTCACGGGACGAGGGAGCTCATCCCCATCCATAGTCGTAAGAGTCAGTGCACCACCAGAGAAAGTTCTCTTGACGACATATGGGCCTTCGTAATTAGGCGTCCACTTGCCCCTAGAGTCGGGTTGGAAAGATAAAACCTTCTTGAGCACAAGATCTCCTTCTTGAAACACACGAGGACGAACCTTCTTGTCGAAAGCTTGCTTCATCCTCTGTTGATAAAGTTGCCCGTGGCACAAGGCCTTCATGCGTTTTTCTTCAATTAGATTCAACTGATCATATCTGCTTTGGCACCACTCAGCTTCTGATAACTGGGCCTCCATTATAACTCTCATTGATGGAATCTCAATCTCCACAGGGAGTACTGCTTCCGTGCCATACACCAAAGAAAAAGGGGTTGCCCCTGTTGAGGTACGCACTGAAGTGCGATACCCATGCAAAGCATACGGTAACATCTCGTGCCAGTCTTTGTATGTGACCACCATCTTCTGCACTATCTTCTTGATATTCTTGTTTGCAGCTTCAACTGCGCCATTCATCTGAGGTCTGTAAGGAGAAGAATTGTGATGCTCAATTTTGAACTCTTCACACAAATCTTTCATCATCTTGTTGTTCAAGTTCGTTCCATTATCCGTAATGATTCTGTTGGGCACACCATAACGGCAGATGATCTGATTCTTGATAAAGCGGACCACAACTTGCTTAGTCACATTTGCATAAGATGCTGCTTCAACCCACTTGGTGAAGTAATCAATAGCCACTAGAATGAAACAATGCCCGTTTGAAGCTTTCGGTTCGATTCTACCAATCATATCGATGCCCCACATAGAGAAGGGCCACGGAGAAGAAAGAACATTAAGTGGAGTTGGTGGTACATGAATTCTGTCAGCATAAATCTGGCATTTGTGGCACTTCCTAGCATGTTTGCAACAATCTGTCTCCATCGACATCCAGTAGTAACCTGCTCTCAACAACTTCCTTGCCATTGCATGTCCATTGGGATGAGTTCCAAAGGAGCCTTCATGTACCTCATGCATCAAAAATTCTGCTTCTTGCTTATCTACACACCTGAGTAGTACCATGTCAAAGTTTCTTTTGTACAAAACATCCCCATTTAGGAAGAAATTACCAGACAATCTTCTCAAAGTTCTCCTGTCTTTGTTGGATGCTCCAGGTGGATATTCTTGACTTTGGAGGAAACACTTGATATCATGGAACCAGGGCTTATCATCAACAAACTCTTCGACTGCAAACACGTGAGCGGGCTTCTCGAGGCGCTGAATTCTGATTGTTGGCAAATTGTTCCGGTGACTCACTTCGTACATGGAGGATAAAGTTGCTAACGCATCTGCCATCTGGTTCTCATCACGAGGGATGTGGTGAAGCTCCACTTTGTTGAAGAAGGTTAGCAAACGCTTTGCATAATCTTTGTATGGAATCAAGCCGGGGTGGCGAGTTTCCCATTCTCCTTTGATTTGGTTGATTACGAGAGCTGAATCCCCGTAAATGTCAAGGTTCTTGATTCTCAAGTCGATGGCTTTTTCAATGCCCAAGATACATGCTTCATACTCTGCCATATTGTTGGTGCAAACGAACTGTAACCTTGCAGCGAAAGGGAGATGATTACCTTCCGGAGTGATAATAACTGCCCCAATTCCATTGCCAAAGACATTCACGGCTCCATCAAAAATCAAACCCCATCTAGACTCGGGATCCGGACCTTCTCCAAGCAATGGGTCATCACAATCCTCCATCTTCAAGTACATAATCTCTTCATCAGGAAAGTCAAACTTGATGGGTTGATAGTCCTCAATTGGTTGGTGAGCCAAATGATCCGCAAGAACACTCCCCTTAATTGCCTTCTGGGTGCGGTATTTGATATCATACTCGGATAACAACATCTGCCAACGAGCAATTCTTCCTGTCAGAGCGGGTTTCTCAAAGATATACTTGATCGGGTCCATTTTGGATATTAGCCAGGTGGTGTGGTTAATCATGTAGTGACGAAGACGCTTGGCAGCCCAGGCTAGTGCACAACAAGTTTTCTCAAGTAGGGAGTACCTGGACTCACAATCTGTAAACTTCTTGCTCAAGTAGTAGATGGCATGCTCTTTCCTTCCGGTCTCATCCTGTTGTCCAAGCACACAGCCCATAGAATCTTCTAACACAGTCAAGTACATAATCAGAGGCCTTCCTTCAACTGGAGGTATAAGAATTGGAGGTTCTAGCAGATAATTCTTGATACTATCGAAAGCCTTTTGACAGTCTTCGGTCCAAACAACCCCTTGATCTTTTCGAAGCAACTTGAATATAGGTCCGCACGTGGCTGTCATGTGCGAGATGAAACGAGAAATGTAATTTAGACGTCCAAGAAAACCTCTCACTTGTTTCTCTGTTTGTGGAACCGGCATTTCTCTAATGGCCTTGACCTTGTCAGGATCTACTTTAATACCTTTCTGACTGACTATGAAACCCAAGAGTTTTCCAGATCTAACACCAAAGGTACATTTGTTGGGATTCAGTCGAAGTTGGTACTTTCTCAGCCGTTGAAACATCTTCGGCAAGTACTCGACATGTTCTTCTTCAGTGCCTGACTTGACAATCATGTCATCCACGTACACTTCTATCTCTTTGTGCATCATGTCATGAAAGAGGGTGGTCATGCCTCTTTGGTAAGTGGCACCTGCATTTATCAACCCAAAAGGCATTACCCTGTAACAAAAGGTGCCCCAAGGCGTGATGAAAGATGTCTTTTCTCTGTCTTCAACTGCCATCTTGATCTGATTGTACCCAGAGAAACCGTCCATGAAGGAGAAGACCTTGGACTTTGCAGCGCTGTCGACCAATACATCGATGTGAGGTAGAGGAAAGTCATCTTTCGGACTAGCCTTGTTCAAATCCCGGTAGTCAACGCACATCCTGACTTTGCCGTCCCTCTTTGGAACAGGCACTATGTTGGCTAACCATTGAGGATACTCTGATGTGATAAGAAAACCTGCATCGATCTGCTTCTGTACTTCCTCTTTGATCTTGAGAGCCATGTCAGGGTGAGTTCTTCTCAGTTTCTGTTTGACCGGTGGGCATTCGGGCTTCAAAGGCAAACGGTGCTCCACAATACGGGGATCCAAGCCGGGCATATCCTGGTACGACCATGCGAACACATCGGCGTACTCTTTGAGTAATTCAATCACCCTTCGTTTGACAGTTGCCTCAAGCGATGCCCCAATCTTGACTTCCTTCTTATCTTCCTTGGTTCCCAAGTTAATCACCTCTACTACCTCCTCATGAGGCCGAATGGTTTTCTTTTCATATTCCAATAACCGAGCAAGTTCTTCCGGGATTGCATCATCCTCCTCCTCTTCAGCCTCGTAGACAGGAGATTCGAAGTTGGGAGAGAGTGCAGGGTTATTATGTTCAACGGGCTCATGAATGCCTAGTCTGCATATGATTGATGATTGACTTTAGAAAATGAGTGAACAATGCAGACTTTTTATAATTAATTGAAATCAGAAAACAAAAATAAAATATTTTGGGTTTTTTGTGTTACCATTTTCCAGAAAGAGCAATAAGCATGGATATCGGGATAAACCACATTTTCCATTAATAAGAGTAGTGCTTGAAACAAAACAGCCCTACATAATTGCGCCTTCGTCCTGGGCAAGACGAAAGGATCTTTTTTTTTTTTGAAAAACAAACAAACAGAAAAAACAAAGACACATTACTTTGATGCATGTACCACTGAAGGGATGTCAACCGCGTCCCAGTTGCGAACAAGTTTTCCAGGTGTGACAAATGCAAGCACTATCTCTTCAGGAACATCTTCCAAGACAGCATTGGCTTCTGGCGAGTTGTTGATGAACCCGGCGCTACAAAAGGTGCTAGTAATGGAGCTTGATCCAACACTGTTCGTTGCGGATCCTGCAGAAGAAGCAAATCCCAGTCCTTCACGGTTTTTACTCTCTAGCAACTGCACAACTTTTCCCCATCCTACACCTGTTCCTTCCTGCACCACTTTCTGTGCGCTCTTCCAAGTAGCAAAAGATACTTCATTTTTCTCTGGCTTTTTACCCTCTACAGTCAGGCCTTGGAAAGAGGTTCCTTCTGTTTCATCAGCACCAATAAAGGAAAAAGCTGACAAATGACTAACCAACAAGGCTTCCTCTCCACTCACAGTGATCAAACTCCCATTTCTGACAAACTTCAGCTTTTGATGCAAGGTGGATGTCACGGCCCCAGCTTCATGGATCCATGGCCTACCCAAAAGGCAACTGTATGCGGCTTGGATATCCATCACCTGGAATGTAATTTGGAAAACAAACGGCCCAATTGTAATGGGCAAATCAACCTCCCCGATAACAGACTTTCTTGATCCATCAAACGCTTTGACAACCACCCCGCTTCTTCTCATGGGAGGCCCCTGGTAGGAAAGTTGATCTAATGTGGATTTGGCCATTACATTCAATGAGGAACCAGTGTCCACAAGTACATTCGACAGAGCATCAGACTTGCAGTTCACCGATATATGTAACGCCAGATTGTGGTTCCTCCCCTCCTCAGGAAGCTCTTCATCACTAAAACTTAAATTATTGCAGGCAGTAATGTTTCCTACTATACTGTCCAATTGATTAACAGTCACGTCCCTCTCCACAAAAGCTTGGTCTAACACCTTCATTAGAGCCTCACGGTGTGCTTCTGAGTTCAATAGCAGAGACAAAATGGATATCTTAGAGGGAGTTTGCAGCAGCTGGTCTACTACTTTATACTCACTCTTCTGGATCAGTTTCAGAATTTCGTCATGATCAGAATTCTTGCTAGTCCCATTGGATTGGCCTACTTCCTTCCTTGTACCGGGGCCGTTCACTGTCACCTGTTTAACTGCCGGATCATTCACTTTCTTTGCAAACAATGTGGGGATAACACGTCCATTCCTCAGAACCTTACTGTCACTAGCAATGTTGTCCACAGAAATCGCAGGAGTTAGAGAGGGCAAAGGCACCTCCTGCCCACCTTCCAACATCGTGGCACTATACTTGTAAGGGACCGCTTTTAGAGAAGCATACGGCATAGGTCCTGGCAAGCTAATCACCAGTGGAGTAGTAGTTGATTCCCCACTGTTATAGCTTATTTCCAACCGCTGAAACTCAGGGGTAATGACGCACACTTCTTTGTCCTTCCTCGTGATGATAAGTTCTGTGCTGTCTATCAGCCCTTGTATGTCCTCTTGTACCTTCGGGCATCCTTTTACATTCACAGGACATATTTCACACGCTGCATGATCATGGTCAAACAGAGCTGCCTCGCACATCTTGATATGTATTGGGACCAGGGGAGTTCGAACGTGCTGGACGTTCAGGATGACACCGTCTTCATCACAATCTTGTATCATGTTGACAGCAGGCCCATGGTTCGGCAGAGGGTTCGCCTGAACATTGGGATTTTGATCTTTAAAGGATAGCAGGTTGGCCCGGACTAGTTTTTGCACTTCATTCTTCAGGACATAGCAGTTTTCAACGTCATGACCTGGGGCCCCTTGGTGGAAAGCGCAGGTTAAATCATGACGAAACCAGGGAGGTAAAACATCTGGTGTACGAGGGGGTGTTCTGACCTGGACAAGGTTTTTGGCGAGCAGGGCGGGGAGTAAGTCAGCATATTTCATTGGGATTGGATCAAAGGTTGTTTTCTGGCGGTTTTGTGAGTGATATGGTTGTTGGGGGGTTTGCGGGCGATTTTGTTGTTTTTGAGGGTATCGTGGCTGATGGTATTGCTGTGGAGGATATTGTTGTGGAGGGTATTGTTGTGGAGGGTATTGTTGTGGAGGGTATTGTTGTGGAGGGTATTGGTAGGGGTAATGTGGCCTTTGTTGGTGATATGATGGGTTTGGGATAGTGGATGCGACATTCGCAACCTGACGATATGGGGTGAAATTCTGCTGAGGCTTACCATGAGCTACCATTCCCACCTCTTGATCTTTCTTCTTCGCAAAGTGGCCTCCAAACTTCTTGGCATTACTTGCGGCAGGGGCACTTTCCCCAGTCAAACGTCCCTCTCGGACACCTTCCTCTAATCTCACCCCCATGTTGACCATTTCGGTGAAGTCTGTTGGTGCACTTGCAACCATTTTCTCGTAATAAAACTGGCTCAGGGTCTTCAGAAATATTTTGGTCATTTCCTTTTCTTCCAACGGCGGGACAATCTGGGCAGCCACTTCCCTCCAACGCTGGGCATACTCCTTGAACGTTTCCTTCTCTTTTTGTGTCATCGCACGGAGTTGATCACGATCTGGGGCCATGTCCAGATTGTACTTATACTGCCGGATGAACGCTTCACCCAGGTCATTGAAAGTACGAATGCTCGCACTGTCCAAATTCATATACCACTTCAGAGCGGCCCCAGTCAGGCTGTCCTGAAAGAAATGAATAAGCAGCTTATGATTGTCAGTATACATGGACATTTTTCGCGCGTACATCACCAAGTGACTGCGGGGACAAGAGTTCCCTTTATACTTCTCGAAGTCTGGCACCTTGAACTTGTGAGGGATAGTAACATTTGGGACCAAGCATAATTCACAGGCGTCCTTCCCGAACAGATCTCTTCCTCGGAGGGCTTCGACTTCCCTTTGCATACCATCAAATCTTTCTTGGAGTTCTTCCATCTTGTCAAAGGCTACAACATTTTCAGCTTGGAAAATTGGTTCAACCTCTTGTTGAATAGTGTGAATCAGTGGAGCTGAATAAGTCATTGCAGCTTGAGGGAAAGAGGTACTGGGTTGCGGAACCGGTGCTGACTGCTGAGCAAAAGGAGGTGGAACTTCAGATACAGCGGGCTGGGGGCTTCCACAGACTGGAGGTGGCATTCCCCATGTACAACCTGGAGGCAAAAAGAGGGGTGGAGAAGTCACTGTAGATAGCGGGGTTGTGCTCACCAAAGGCTGCTCTACAGCAGCGGCGGCAGCTTGAGAGTTCTGGGCTGACAGGAGTGCACTCATCATGGTCGTCAACCTATCCATTCCCTCTCGTAAAGTGGCAACCTCCTCCCTGAGACTCTGATTTTCTTGTTCAACTAAATCCATCCTCTTCCGATTGGCCCTGGTGTTGTAAATGCGAGTTGGTTTGTGGAGAATTCGCCGGGCCACTTTCCTTGGGCGGCGGCTGATTGACTTCCCCCCTTTTGAAGTAGTGAACACAGTGTGAGACTCGATTTAGAAACTATGAATGCAACATGATGCATGCCTATGCTTATGCAAAAAGAAAGGGAACAAATTATTATCGAAGAACTTGTTAAAGAAATTGTAAACATCATAAACTGAAACACTCTTTATTTATTTTATTTTTTTTATTTTTTTATTTTTTACAAGTCAAGAGATTTCGGGAGCTAAAATCTAAACATAAGGTCCTAAGAACTTCAGACTCAAACTCCCGGAGTAGATGGGTCCTCGGAATCTGAATGTGCACGGGAGAACAAGTCCATAAACCTCCTCTTCCTTCTAGCATCTTGGTGGAGCAAAGCGTCTTTCCGACGAAGCAGGTCGTCCTTCTCAATCATCCTCTGGTTCTGGATAAAAATCTCACGGCTCTGTTGGGCTATCTTCCCCTTCAAAGTCTCATTCTCTCGCTCGAGCTCCTGGCATCTCCTCTTCCAAGTTTCTTTTTCTTGCCTTTCTTTGGTTAATTGTTCATGAAACTCTTCCTTAGTGTCAAAGGGGATAGGCAAGGATGATGGTGGGATGGTGGACGATAGGTATCTAGGTAAGCGGTAGGGTAGGCCAAAGCTCTTGGTCCTATCAATAACCCACTGGGTATAAGATTCATGCACATAGTCTGATTTCTTTCCCAACTGACTCCTGTGGAGTCTGCGGATAGCGCTCCAAGCTTGTGCGAATCTTTCCCTTTTGTTCGAGTGATCTCCATGGTTAAGATAGAATTCATTAGTCAAGGCAAGGTTGTTTGGTTTTGTCTTTATCGGGTACCCAAATTGTCGTCGAGCGAGAAGCGGGTTGTAGCTAATTCCGCCACGCATACCCAAAAGAGGTACGTTGGGATATTCACCACAACTCACAATAATCTCTCCAACATCACTAGCTGCTTGGTACCAAACAATGTCAGACGGGTCAAGAGTCATGATTCGGCGAGGCCAAGAAAGTTTGTCATCATTGGTCTTGAAGGCACGGGATTGAGGTAAGTGGGAGGTAAACCACAGATAGAGTAAAGGTGCACAACAAGAAATGGTTCCACGGCCAGCCTGGGTACGGTCATGGATAGAGTGGTAGGTATCGGCGAGTAGAGTGGGTACGGGGTTCTTTGTAAGGAGGATTTTAATGGCATTGATATCGATGAAGTTGTCAATATTTGGGAAGAGTAAAAGGCCATATATAAGGAGGGCTAGGATAGAATGGAAGGCAAGTGTACTAGCTGCTTCAGCAAATATGGAGGCTTGTTGGTAGAGGAAGTGGGTGGGAAGACCTTGGAGGCCTCCTTTAGAGGTAAGGTTTGCTTGGATGATGGAGGTTTTAAGATGGAGAGCGGCTGCGATGTCGGAGGGTTTAGGGGTAGGCTCAAAACCATGGAAAGGTATCTTGTCTGGCACAGGTAAGCCAACTAGGTAGGAGTACTCTTCAAGTGTGGGGACAAGCTGGTAATCGGGAAATGTGAAGCAATGGTAGAGCGGGTCATAGAACTGAACTAGGGTCTCTAGGCATCCCTCCTCAATATCTACTCTAAGAATTCTGAGCAACTTCCCGTGGTGAGCTTGAAAATCAACTGGATCACTTACTAAAGATGCTAGCTCCCTTAATCTCAACAAGTCTGTTTTTTTGAAAAGGTACTTCCTAGTGCTTCTCAGTGGGATGTCCATATCCTACAAAGTTTACAAAAAGCTTGTCTAAGTCCTTCGATAATTTGGATGAAAAAAAAGAGTTTATGCATGGATGCGTGTATGCATGATTATGCCAAAACATGGTGAGGTTAAGTCCAAAATGTTGGAGTTAAGGGTAAACACGCCATTTGGTAAGGACTATGGTTTCATATGTACCTGTATCACGGGTTCTACCAAGTTCCCAAAGTCATTGACCACTTACGAATATTGTCGGATTACGGGACTACTCCCGGTCCAACAACGTCCATAGGAAAGCCTCGTTTGAGTGCAGTATCGCGTATCAACCAATTCAAGACTACTCTTGATTAGCTACCGCACTACGTCCTAAAAGGCCAAGATGGGTTAAAGGTAACTAAAGGTCCTCAACTTCATAGGTCGCTTGAAAATATCAATGCCGGACACGACTACTCATGCCAACATAGTAATACTCCCAAGATCCCTCCATTGAGCGGGGTTATCACATGTGCCACATCCGAAACTCACTCTCGGAAAGACACTATGACTATACCACCATCCTATCTTATGTTTCCCTCAAGTCCGGGTGTAGGACTTATCTCACCACTCACGTAAAAGATAAACACTTAAGCACGTATTTACAGTTTCAAATAATAACAAAGCATAAAGATGAAGAAAAACAAGATAGGTTTAACCCACTTAGGAGTGTGATCCCCAGTGGAGTCGCCATTTTTCTGTCGCGGTGATTTTTGGATATCAAGCTATTGATTAGCGTTGACTCGCAATTTTAAGATCACCACCGATCTTTTATTTTTCCGAAGAAAAGGGAGAAAGCTCGAAAAACCCTATTTTTTGAGAGATCAAAGGTCCGGGGGTTGGTTACGCAAAGGGAAGGTACTAGCACCCTAAACGTCTATAGTACTCTATAGGAACCTCTTGCTTATTTTATCTTTATGCTAAATTGATTATTTGTTTGGAAATAAATGCTTAAGTGTGAAAAGATTAAAGAGATAGGTTTAAAAGAAAGGAGAAAAAAGTTTTTGTTTATTTTTATTGATTTGGAAAGACAAAGTCTTTTGCCTACATACCCGAATGGGATCAAAATCATGTAGTTCGGGGTAAAAATCCGAGTGGTTGGTTTTGATTGATTTTAAAGTTCGAAAAAAAAGAAGAGTTTAGGAAAGATAAGAGGCCGAAAAGGCATAGAAGAAATAAAAGAAGTGAGTTCGATTGATTTTAAATTGGAAAAAAGGTTTTGATTGATTAAAGATTGATTAAAGATTTGATTAAGAAAGAATAAAGATTGACCCCCTTTTTTTTGAAATTTTGATTATGGAAAGTTTTTGGGTTTTGACTTTTTTTCTTTTTGATCTTTAGTTATGCAAAGATAAGTCTAAACGCGCCGGATCCCTTAAAATGACGTTGGATCGAGTGAGGGTCCTTTTCCTCGGATACGGTTCAAATTACATGATCGTCCTCGGCAGAAAACATAAAAATAAATGTGAGTGTCGGTGCAGATTCTCATTTTTTATTTACATTGGACCTAGATACATTCTAATTGGCAATAAAATGAAAATGCTTCAAAGTAAATATGCTAAAAAGGAAATAAAAATGCATGTAATGCAAAACAATAAATAAATATGACGCGTAAAATAAATAAAGAAAAATAAAAATGCAAGTCATAAAATAAATATGATGCTGAAAATAAAACGAAAGTAAAAATGCAATACAGAAAATAAACATGATGCTAAAAAAAAGCAAGATATGAAAAAAAATAAAATAAAATAAAATAAAACAAAACAAGGCAAAAATAAATAGGGTACATAAAATAAAAAGAAAATAAAAGTGCAAGACAAAAATAAATATGGAGCTGGAAAAAAAAAATGCAAGACAAACAATTAAATATGGTGCTGGAAAATAAATAAAGAAAATAAAAAAAATGCGAGGCATAAAATAAAAAATGCAAGACATAAAATAAATATGACGCGTAAAAAAAAAAAAAAAAAAAAGAAGAAGAAGGGGGTGCAGTACGGAAGAGGGGAGGTGAGAGTAGGAATCAGAAAAAAAGAAGAAGAAGAGAAAAAAGAAGGTGGGCCAGAGATGAGTCCAACGGGCCAGAAGGGGAGAACCGGACCAGTTTGGTTCAAGGAAAAAACCGAACCGGTCCAGCCTCTATATAAGGGCTTGGGGCCGGTTTTTTCATTTTTAAAAGCTCTTTCTCTCTCTTCTTCATTTTTCTCTCTTCTCTTTCCTCCTTTCTGAAGTTCCCTGCGGCCATGAACATCCCCCGGCGCGGCGGCCGCTGGCGGCGCCACCGTGCCGGAGTATCTCAAGTCCCCTTTTTTTTTTAAAAAAAAAACCTCTCGAACCCTCTTCCCTCACTCGTTATGAATCTGAGGTTCGTTTTCAAAAAACTTGACACGGCAAGCCTAGATCTAAACTCAAAACGGATGGGATCCTACCCTTTTCTTTCGCGTTTGGCTGGGCTGAAATGGTTTTGGGCTGGTAACTGGTGAGTTAGGACCGTGTAGTGTATGGTTCTGGATTCGTATTATTTTGGTTCATGCCGATTCGGTTTCCGTGATCTGTGTGACGATTGGGGTACAAATCGTGTGATTTGTGGTTATGGAATACGAATCTGTGGTGTTGAATGTGTTTTGGATTTTGATTCTGTTGGTTTTTTTTGTGGTTGATTTGTACGGATTTGTGAAACGGTGGTGGGTGGTGGCCTGAGGGAGGCTGCGTTGGTGGTTTGTGGTGGCTTGGCTATTCCGGCACTCTGACTGTCCGTATTCACTCCTGACACGCACAGTAATTAATGCAGTATTTAAAGGACAGAATTAGGGTAAAAAAAAACGAAGCGCCCCTCTGGGCCTGGACCAAAAAGGACCGAAAAGAAGAAAAAGGAAAAAAGGAAAGGAAAAAAACAAAATATAAAACAGCAAAATAAAATAAAATAAAATAAAATAAAAATAAAATAATAAAAAGAAGATACTAATAACGATATTAATAAAAACGAAAATAATAAAAACACTTAATAAAAGGAAAAAAGAAGAAAATAATAAATAAGAAAAAAAAAAAAAGAATAAAAAAATAAAGTAAATAAATGAATAAAAAACGGTCGTCTTCGAAACAAAAATGAGGTATTTTAAAATACCTCCCTGCCGAAATTTCATCTGAAACGACGGAAATTTCCGGCTTAAAAGACGAGAAAAAAGAATTAAAAAACAGGTCAAAAATGGGGTATGACAGTATGCATAGATGACATGGTCGTCAAATTTGACAACTTGTCGGCACACATCAAGGACATTGAGGAGGTATTTGGACAACTTTGAAAACACCACATAAGGTTAAATCCCGATAAATGTGTCTTCTGGGTACAGGGAGAAAGTTCCTAGGTTTCATGCTGACACATAGAGGGATACATGTGAATCCTGATAAGTGTCAGGCCATTCTAGAAATGAGGAGTCCTAGGAACATCAAAGAAGCACAAAGATTGGCCAAAAGAATAACCTCCCTATCAAGATTCTTGCCTAGGATCGCTAAGAAGGCCAAACTAATCATGAATCTCCTCAAAAAGACCAAAAACTTCCAATTGGATGACGAGTGCAAAGCAAATTTTTGGCAATTGAAGGTTACACTTGCAAGCGTTGTTGTACTTTCAAAGCTGAACACCAACAAAATACTCATAGTGTACCTTTTGGTTTCTGCCAAAGCCATAAGTGCGACCCTTGTTCAAGAAGAAAACAACGAGTTGAGACCCATATACTTTGTGAGTCAAGTATTACAGAATCCAGAAACTCAATATCAAGAAATGGAAAAGGTGGCCTTGGCCTTAGTCAATGTTGTTAGACGTCTTCGGCAGTTTTTCCAAAGTCACCGAATCACCGTCTAAACTGATTCCCCTATAGCCAAAGTATTGCGTAAACCTGAATTGGCTAGCAGGATGATCGAATGGTCCATTGAACTATCAGAGTACGAGATCCATTACGAACCAAGAGGTACTATTCGAGCCCAAAGCTTGGTAGACTGTGTAAACAACTTTCATCCCCAACCTCAATTTCAGGAATATTGGTGGACTCTACATGTAGATGGGTCATCCATCCAACATGGTAGCAAAGCCGGAGTCATTTTGGAATGGCCAAATAGTGTAACCGTGTTACAATCACTACTTTCACTTTTAAGGCCACGTGCAATCAAGCCAAATAAGAAGCACTACTTTTTGGCCTCAAGTTAGCTAAGGACGTAGGAGCCCTAAAAGTCAAGTGAAGAAGTTATTCTAAAATTGCTTCCATACAAATCAACAAAGTGTTTTAGATTAAAGATCTCCAACTATTGAAGTATTTTGATGGTTTCCAAAAGCTTAAAGATGAATTCGATGAAGTTTAGGTAACCCACATCAACTAAGACACCAATGATCAGGTCAACAAACTAGCAAGGTTGGCATCCTCACCCCAACCTGGACACTTAAAAACTTTTATCCAACAAACCCTACCCACTCCTAGTATATCCGCCAAAGAATGCTTATAGGTGGAAGGAGAGGAACCGAAAGGTTGGAAAACTGACATTGTCGAATACTTGCTCAGAGGAATCCTCCTGGTAGACAAGGAGAAGGCAAGAAAATTGAGAACTCAACCCGTAAGATATGTTGTAGTAGCTGGTGACCTATACCAACGAGGTTTTTCCTCACCTCTCCTCAAATGCCTCAATGGAGAATAGGTCGACTACGTCATTTGGGAGTTTCATGAAGGAGTACGTGGCTTGCACTCTGGGAAGATCAATGCCAACTTAAGCATTAAAAGTTGGGTATTACTAACCAACTTTGAAGATAGATTGCGCAGATTTTGTCAAAAAAATGCAATTCATGTCAAAAACATGGAAATTTGATTCATTGACTGACTGAGGAGTTACGTCCCCTTACTTCCCTGTGGCCATTTTCCATCTGGGGAATGGATATCCTTAGACCTTTCCCCATGGCCCTCGGTCAGAGGATATTTTGCTAGTAGTTGTCAACTATTTCACCAAATGGGTAGAGGTTGAGCCTTTGGCCACAATTACTACTCAGAAATGTCCAAAGTTTTTGTGGAAAAACATCATTGCACATTTCGACATTCCATGTGTCATCATAATTGACAATGATTTACAATTCACAGACCAAAAATTGAATGAGTTCATGACAAACCTCGACATCAAGCACTGAGTGACAACTGTAGAGCACCCTCAAACCAATGGTTAGACTGAAGCGACTAATAAAGTTATTTATCATAGTTAAAGAAGTGACTAGGAATGGCCAACGGAAGGTGGGCTGAAGAGATCCTGAAGGTCCTATGGGCATATCAATGCATCCCACAGTCCAATACCAAAGAGACCCTTTTTTAGCTAGTGTACGAAACAAATGCTATGATCCCATTAGAAGTGGGAGGGATGTCCCTTAGAAGGAAAAATTTCAAAGAAGCCGAGAACAAGAAGGCCCTACAGGTAAACCTAGACTTTATAGAATAAGTGCTAGAAGAAGTCGTCATCATAACCGAAGCATGCAAACAACAAATGGCTCAACACTTTTTAACTCCAAGTTAACTCCTCGATAATTTAAATAAGGAGACCTAGTATGGAGAGTTTAGGGTGAAGCTCGAAAAGACTTTGCAGAAGGCAAACTAGCCCCAAATTAGGAGGGACCCTTCAAAGTCCTACATAATCTACATAATGGAGCCTACAAGCTCGAGGAACTGTCTGGAAAAGTTGTACCTCGAATATGGAACTCTACTCATTTAAAGTTTTATTATAGCTAGTCGATGTAAAGGGTGATGTACTCTTTTTCTTATCTCAGTTTTTTATCCCTATAAAAATGTGAAAGGGTTTTTACCGAAAGGTTCTAATGAGGAACACCTGATCAAACCTTATCAATGAAGACATTCACATTATGCTATTTTTTGTCTCAATAACATCCTTTCGAATACTCTCTTTGGACAGGGAGGATTTCTTTTTTGATTACCCGACAGTTCCCTCTTGACAAGACCATTTCAACTAAGGTTAAACTCAATCCATCTAACAATTTCCTTCCGAAAGACCATTTTGGATAAGGTTGAACTTAATTTGTCTAACAGTTCCCTCTCGAAAGGCCATCTAATAGTTCCCACTTGGAAGACCATTTTGGCTAAGGTTGAACTAAATTCATCTAAAAATTCCCTCCCAAAAGACCATTCCGACTAAGCTTGAACTTAAAGTCATCTACTATTTAATAGAAACACCTATTTTGATTAAAAATGAATTCCCAAATTATTTACTATATGACCACAAGCTAGATGCATAATTTGGTCTAAATACATATAAAGGAGAACACTTCATTAAAAAGTGAAATATTTCATTAATGGATAAAAGGATGAGGGCCATCATTACAAAAGGCGACACTATCGGTTGAAAGTACATAAAAACTTAAAATTTTTTAGGAACCTTCGTCGTGATCATCCCCTTGTGCACCTCGTTGTCATCATTACCATCATCTTCATCCTCCTAAACCCCGTTGGTCATATGGGTCGCTACAGGAGGGGTCGTCGACAATTCAGCAATAGAAGCCCCATCTTCGGGAATGTCATCAATGGGAATCAATTGCCCATTATAGACATCCTTATCCATGTTAAAGATGGACTCATCTGGCACGTCACAATGAAAAAGCACTTGATGAAGGTGGTGATTGAAGCTGGATGCATGCACCTCAAATACATCATCACAAGCCTTCTACTCAATGCGAGCCTTCTCCTTCCTGTTGTCATCCCTCTCTTTGTCCACCAAAGCAAGTGAGGTCCTTAGCCTCTCCACCTCCTCATCACTCAACTTGGAAGAGTCTTCAACTTTGATGGCTTGAGTCTCAAGTCCTTTCGCCTCTAGCTCAAGGGCAACAACTCAAGCCTTCAAATCCGAATTATCTTCGACCAAGTTAATGTTAAGGGAGAACACGACGACAAGGGATTCTTCAACTTTCTTCAACTCCTCTTTCTGCTCCTTTGCCCTTGAAGAGCCTTGAAGGTGTTGGGCAATGGTTGTCGTCCATTCTTGAAAGGCCCCAAAATTGGTCCAATTGGCAACATTATCACTCTTGTTTAGCACATGGCAGTCGTGTTTCGAGTTATGGGCCAAATCAACCAAACGGCTCAACAAAAATTCATTGGTGAAGAAACCACCATTGGTTAGAATCGAGATGTTGGTGAAAGGGTGAACACTCGAAAAATCCAACATTCATTGTTTCATCTTTCTTCTCAACATGGACCGCTAGCGTTTCCAAGGTGCATCTTCAGCCAAAGACTCATCATTTTCTTCCCTGACTATACTTGTCCTTGAAAGGGCCCCGACTAGACGATTTGAAAAGCCTGTCGCCGTATTAGCATTATGACCGACCCCACGACTGATGTTGTCCACTATCTGCTTCAAAAAACTATCCAAAAAGGTGGAGAGGTCAGTAAAGCCCTCTTTAGCAAATGAGACGGTCAACAAGAATGAACCAGACTCTATGGAATCGGAACCTAAGGACACGACAAATACCTCTTCATTCGAACCCCTGACCCTTGAACCTAACTCCTCAGACTCCTTTGAGTTGTCTCTAAATGAACCCATTATTCCTAAATTACAAACGTACTTGATATAGAAAAAAGAGTGCTCGATCAAGAGAGGTAAAAATAAGCAAGGGTGAAAAGTTGACATCTTTCACCCCTTTTATAACAATTGGGCCCTAGCCCAAAACAAAATCCCACCGTAGGATTATGTTTGATCAACGGTGGGGAATGGAAAGCGCTTCAGTTATCAAACAAGGAAGATGAAAGACAATGTCAGAGCACATTTTTTCATCCCAACTACCACGACCATAAAACAAAACTACCACCAACTTATGCAAGCCTTTTCTCCCGCACTATGTCGACCAAGAGCCCCTCACGTAAGCTCCTCTCGGTCACGTATGACCAATTAGGCTAGGGGATCAAGTATATTGGATAGGTATTCAATAGGGTCATAGGTTCAATCATCATTTGACAAGAACATGGGGTATTATCCTAGGTAGGATCCCCTTCACTTTGGTGATGTCTTGCATGCTTCATTTTGATTTTTTTTTTTAAAAGTTGATTTAGTTCATTTTTATTTGTTTTTGATAACAATGTTATTGGTATAAAATATCTAGTAACTTTGTCGATAATTAATATTCATCAAAAAGTAACATTTGTTCAAGTGACAAAACCTTCTTTTAATAATAGTTTTACATTTATTTTTAAATTAAATTAATTAATTAAATATGTTGATTTTGTTTCAGTTTTTCCATTTAGTTGGTTGCTCCCACCCGAGTTGTTAAGAGCTCAAGTTCTGTTAAGATTCCAAAGGAGAAGTAGACTAACATCCTTTGAAACACCTCTAAAGTTGGGGAAAAAAAAAGAAGTAACAATAGAAACGTTTCATGCATTGTTATGCAAAAATAAAGGAAAAGGACAAAAGAAAAGAAGGAAAAAAAAAACCATTAGATATTGAAGAGAGGGAGTAGAGGAAGCATATAAAAAGGAATGGAATGGAGAACCTAAATTTGAAATAGGATACAAAACCCATTAAGGAGAGTTTCCAAATTTATCTTAATTTTCAAATATTTTTATTGTTACATGTTACGTTTTCAAATTCAAAATTTTAAGTCATAATAAGAATTGATACGGACATTAAAAAAACTTGATATGGATACTTCACACTTAGTCATTGCATCTGAAATTTATCTTATTTAAAAAATAGTTTCTTTTTTAATTATGTTTCCAAAAATAGATGTTGTAATAAATTATTTTCCGTAGTAATTATTTTCATTTAAATTTAAAATATGTCCAAAAATATTTTTCCAATTTTCTATTATGTGTTAACAGAAATAATTATCATATCAAATATTGATGATAATTATTTATATAATTAAATAAAGATTATATATATATATATATATATATATATATATGATTGTATTTAATTTTATTTTGTTTAGTCTCATTTTGATTTGAATTTGAATTGCTTCCTAAATGTATATCATTAAAAATAAAATATTTTTATTTTCGTGTAGTATAGATTTATTTTACACACATTATCAAATCAGAATATAATTATCAAAAAATAGATTTATTTTAAATTTTTTTGGAGTAAATGAGTTGTTTATAAAATGAGCACTGGATATACTCTTATAGCTCCAAGAAACTAAAGAGATCGTAAGGCACATCTGTCATTTTGTTTTCTTCCACTTTTGCATTTAGGCAGAAAGTGGGATTGAAGCTTGCACCTATTTGCTCCTTATGGTCCCCGGTGCACAATTTATTAAACTAACATTTATTCACGTGAAACTAGCGAAAAGAAACTCCCATGAAGTGCAATACCAAAATAGTTGGTAGCATCTATACCAGAGGAATTGGTAAGAGAAAATAAAAGAGTGAAAACTATTATTAATTTTTAAACGAAAGATGGAACATTTAACATCGGACAGCATGTGAAGTGGCTTATTTCCTCAATTAGTTTGTACGCTTTGTACACTTGAAACGCTTTACACTTAGGCAACAACTTGCATATATATGCTCGCTTGAATGAAACGAGAGCTTTAATGAGGTAAAAACGTAGTAACCAAAGGCAGGGCAATCAACATCACCTTTTTCTGCTCATTAATCCAAACAGTTGAAAACAAGTATTGACTTTGCAGGTTTTCCAGTATGCTCAACCTATCCATAAATCCGGCACCAAACCAGAGAATGGTAATGTTAAATAAATCATCTGAATTTCTGAACAAATTAATGCTATTAGACATTTATGAGGTAAACAAGTGCCAGTGATTCTCTGTAGGTAAATTCTCCTTGATCTTTTCAAGCCGTTTTAGGATCTCTATGAAGGATGGTCTCTGACTCATGTCATGAGCCCAACACTGCTCCGTTAACCTAAAAACAACATGAAAGGCCAAAGTCCATAAGATTGCTCATATGATCAAGGCCTGCCTAAACGAAATAAATGTTTACTTGCTATAACTTCTAATAACCTAATTTACAAATCATTCCCGAACCTCTAATTCAGTGATCACAAAGAAAGAGTTTAAATCATATTTATGCTAGTCACACACTCACTTGGGGTTAGTGAAATTGGAAGTACTAAGCAACGACAGTAAGCATATAGTTGGTCAATGTTCGTCCATGTATGGTGAATGAGGGAAAAATTGTAACCATTATTAACCATCCCTTTCAGTGTAAAGGTAAAAGATGGGACAACAAAATAAGATGTCTTTCGTGCTGTTAGGGCAATATACAATAGTAAGCTTAGTAAGTAATGACATATCAAATGGCTTAGATATCACAGAACATTTAAAAACACACTAGAGGATATGCAGTTAAAAATCTCAAATCAAACCAAACGAGTTTGTAACAAAGCAAAGAGAATAAATCAATCCTAAGTCAGATGTTGAACGGTCAGACTTAAAATGTCAAGGATATCATTAATTGTAGGGATGCGTTGCTCAGACATGAAATATCTTCTCTATTGTAAGCATCTTGGAAAGTACTTATATAGGACACATCTAAGTAGGTGAACTTCCAATTGTACCATTTTTAAGATATCAACTTTCCTTTTCCTCCCAAAGTGAAATTAGACCACATTATCCACCTAATTTTAAGCCAGGACACAAGTGGCCTACATTAGATACTTTTTTTCTTTGACTTGTAAAGGACCTACTCGCTTAAAAGCTTCAACTATAAGGTGCAAGCCTAGAAATGATTTATATATCTCAAACATGGCTTGTTATGTGAAAGCCATATTAGGCTTGAAGTGTGAACAACCATAGACGTAGACCCACTTAGAAGAATGATAACAACACAAGCTCTTCAACATTTGGTGAAAGAGCACCATGTCAAGAATTAGCTTTCAAAATAGAGTGCTGGAAGATTAGATAAAAGAAATGTATCAGACTTACTCTTGCAATTCAGGAGTATAACCCTTTGCCCGAAAATGAGGCCTGTGTCCCTCAGCAGCGTATTTTGCTCCTTCATAAGGTTCACGACTTGCAAAAGGTGGTTCACCTTCAAGCATCTGCATGAGATAAGGATATCATGCATTAAAATTAGCTTCAAATTGTATTACATAAAACTCCAGTATTAAGTAAGCAGAATTACCTCGTACAAAATCATTGCAAAGGAGTACACATCAACCTTCTTATCATATCTCCGATGTTTGAAAACTTCAGGAGCCATGTAGCGGTCTTTTTTTTTATCCCCAAGAAGAAGGAAATTAATTTAAGTTTTGCACAAGAATGGGATACTAACACTTAAAAAGAAATTCTGAGAATACTCACAGCTCCCAGTTTCACCAGTCATTTTGTATACATCATGAGAACTCTGGACCGTGATAAGCTTACTCAATCCAAAATCTCCAACTTTTAAATGGTCGGCACTAGAATTGACTAAAAGAACATTCCTGAAATTTCAGAAAATAAACTTCAACATATAATACAAAGGCTTCTGAATTCCAGCTGCACGTGTTTTACGGCATAAAATTTTGTCAATCTGGTTTCTTCAATTTGTTCATAAGCAATACATCATGACATACTGTCTGTAGCAGCCTAGCAGGTTATCCATAATAATATTTTCATATCTAGGTTGCAAATAACCAACTTACCTTGGCTTTAGGTCTCGATGAATTATAACATTTGGTTCATTGTGAAGATAGGCCATTCCTCTACAAAACAATATTCACAAATCATATATTAGCATAGTGATGAGATTAAGCAAAGCTGAATATAGACAAATTCTTCTAGATTTCCTAATTCTATTATCTCAGATGATTAAATACAGGATGTGTGAAATTGGCTTAGATATACACTGGTCATAGTATTTTATAGAGATCAAGGAGGCTAGCCAAAGCAAAATACAAGCGATACATTTGTGATTCATGTTAGTCCAATGACAAGAGCTTGGGCTATGAGAAGTAAAGGGACTATGGCAAACCTAGTTGCTAAAATTTGTACAACAGTCTTGGATAGCAATAGAACAGCATGGGTCTACTAGATTGAAGCTTTGAAAGACTAAATGGAGTAGTTTAGGCTATGTTAATAAGTGAAGTAAGACTTAAATAATGAGTTGAAATTCATATGAGCCTTGCAAATTCAATATGGCCTAATTTGGGCTTCTAGTAGTTTAGGCGTACTTTTGTTAGTTAATTATGAATTTTGGACTTGTAATGGTTTAGGACTTATTTTCATTAGTTGGTTAAGGATTTTCAGTTAGCTTCCATGTTTTGAGCTTTACTTAAGACCAAAATTGTATTGGTTACTTTTTGGCTACATAAGCTAAAGAAAACATTGCTTTTAGGAGTTGAACATTACTTTGGATAAGAAATTTTGGATTCTCTTCTCCATTGGTGGCAGTTTATTTTCTTCTCAGGGGTTGTAAAATTCTACTAGAATGTTATTGAGAATCATGAGTAGAAATCTTGTGCAAAGTTCCTCTCCTTAGAGTATGTGATTGCAAAAGTTCTCACTGGGTCAAAGTTGATCAATTTTGGTTCGCCGGTGAATATTATTGTGGGTTTTAGGAATTAGACTCATACGTAGTCAGAATCAAATTTCAATTCATGTTTTTCTTGTGTCCACATATCTTTATCCATCTTCTTTTCTGTATCAGTTTGGTATCTAAGGTTCCTGATTGTTAGCTAAATATTATTTGTTTTGTGACTTTATATTTTCAAAAAGAATAACAAAAACAAAAAAGAAAATAAAACACTTCTGCATTTGATATTCCTTCGATTCATCAAATTATTTTCTTGTTCCTACATCCTTTTCTGTTAGTTGACAATTTGTCATAGAATCGTACCTATCTCTTTCATATCCTTATTAATTATTATCACGTAGTCCTTATCAATTATTGTTGTTTCTATTAGTAGATATCCTCATCAATTCTTCTTGTTTATACATCATTATCTATTAGTTGTTAGTTTGTGACCATAAGGTTGTCGCGCTCATCTCTTTCTTGTTCATCTATCTTAGATATTCGAGATTTGATCACATGTGATAATCCAAATCTTTTCCCTTATATTTCTATAATTCTGAATTGTTTCACTTTTACTATAGCATTCTAAAAAAAGGAAACAGAAAAGGCAAAAGAAAAAAGAGAAAAAAAAAGGAAAAATATAATTAAAAAGAATAAAAAAATATTATATTTTGATCTTTAGACCATAATAGTGTTTGGAGTGGTCCTAAGTCCTTTTTTGTCTAAGTGGTTTGATTGTTACTCCTTTCTAGTTTCCTTGTGTTCATAATTTTTTGTCTAGTGATCTTCTTGATTTCTCAGAAAACTTGCTACCAGGATCTTACTCTTCTTGATCTTATTTAGTGATATTTGATCTCTCCTTTAAAGAAATTAAGTGGTGGAACTGAAATCAAGTGAACAAATATGAGTGTGTGAGGTCATTATTTGAGTGCATAAACATGAGAATATTATTGTGTGACTTTCTTTTTTGTTGACTAACATTTTATGCAGAGATTTTATCATGACTTCTAAATCAAGCTACATGGAAGAATAAGAAGTTGCATTGATCTTGAAAGCTATGCATCAACAATTAGAAGTTTAGAATGCATGAATACTGTGTTAGAAGAAATAAAATTGCATAGGCAGAGTAAGGAAATTACAAGCTTAAAACGAGATTTAGGATGGATAATGGTGGAAGTAGGCAAGCTAGCTGATATCCTAATTATAGAGAGGACTTTGAACAATAAGAGAGTGAAGTTGAAGGTTTCTGGCCTAGAAGGGGTAGAAGAGAAATAAGGAGCTTCTGTGGCAGGAACTCAATGCCACAGTTCTTCAACAAACTGCTGGGTGTTATATAACAGATGTAAAGATAATAGGAGAGCACTTTTGGGCTAATTTGTTTTTTATGTGCTTAATTGTTCATAGTTAAGATAATTTCCTCCTATCCTCCTCTTATGTATATCCCTTCTATTCTTAATTTCTTTTTAGAAGAAAAAAATAAAAAAGATAGATATGGTAGGACACCATACCTGACAATATCCATGGAAAAGTTGATAGCTGTTGCAGGACTAAGTGCACCTTTTTCTTTGAGGTACTGATGAAGATCACCCTATATATGAATGAAACAGAAATTCAATTAAAAGCATAAGTTTGTTAAACCAAAAACTAGGTGTAGATTGCTTAATCTGACGGAAATTATGTTTTATTCACATACCCCTCTTAGATACTCAGTAATTAGCATAAGGGGCTTCCTGGCAGTAACAGCTCCAAGAAACTGAACTATATTGGGGTGTCGAAGCTTCACTAACAAATTGACCTCATGCCTGAAGTCCTGACTGTATAAAAATTAACACACAAAATATAAGATATTAAAAAAAAAAAACTGGGACAGAAAATATGATTTATATTGCTGCAGCCCCCCCTCCCCTTCCAATAATTTTGATAATTCATCACACACAGACATAACTAACCATCCAAATATCCAATGGATTAGAGTAAATCATTTGTCCCTAAAGAAGTAGGTTCAACCTGAACAACATACATTTAGCAAAAACAGTTCAATTACTAGCTAATGTCTTTCCCTATAGCCCCGTGTAAGATGGGGCAGATGACCGGTAAAAGCAAGTCCTTAGACCTTAGTTTTAACAACTTCACTAGTCACAATCACAAGCAATCAAAAGACATTCGCATCACAAATAACAACTAACTAGCAGCAACCTAATTGAACACAAAATACTAGAGACAGAAGAAAGAATCTCACATCACCAATCTATCTTCTGAAAGAGATGGAAGAATACGTTTAACAGCAACTGGTGTTCCACGCCAATGGGCTTTTAAAATCTCACCAAAAGAACCCTTCATGAAACATAAAAAAATACAAGAAAACAATTTAAGTCATTGAAAAAAAAAGAAGCTAAGATCTTGTTTGTTTATTATTTTTTTAAAAACAGTTTTGTATTTTCTAAAATTTGTTTGTTCCTTGAGCACCCATTGAACACATTTGGAAATGCTTGTCTCTTGACCATATTTATATTTTCTAAAATCTTGTGAACACTTAAAACAGAGCATTTCAACAAAACAGAAAAAGATGAAAAGAAAACATCTTTCAGTTGTTTCTATTTTTTGGTTTTTAAAACACTTGTATTGAAATAAAAAATCAAAACTTAGTGTTTGGTTTGGTGGTGAGGGACCCAAAATCATGGTGGCACCATGAAAAACCTGGAAGCAACTAGCAACTTAGAGTTGCTTTGCCTTCAATGTAGAAAATAAGAATTGATTTTGGCAAAAGTGAAGGCATTAATAGCTCGTGGATGAGAAATAGATTGCTGATTAGTGTAAAATTGTTTTCAATATTTTTTTTTTTAAAAAAAAAGTGTGAGAGGAATCAAACAGGCCGTAAATCGTTCCTTTCTTCCCACAATCAGTGATAAATAAGATCGAAAACCCGACAACTGTCCTTCGATTATGATTACGAAACAACAATTGAATTCACTATCAAACTTGCTACTCTAGGCACTAAAGCATACAACTAATCCATGTTTAAGAAACAATTGCTGAAATGTAGTGGTGGAACAAAGAGTTGACCAAATCAGACAGCAAGCTGTGAAATCCGTTGACCAAAATCACGTCCACCACCGAAACAGAGAAAATGCAGAGGCGAAACCTACCTTTCCGATTCGCACCGAGTTGGAGAAGTCGAGCTCGGTAGGCTCGACTTCCCAATCACACTTGTTCGGCAACGGCGGCGCTACCGGCTTCGGCTCGAAATGGCTTCCATTTTGCCCCTGCCACCAACCATCACCACCGTTCAAATCTCAACAACTTCACTCATCACTGAATAGAAAATTAGACACAAAACAAAAGGAAACTCACAAAAGACAATCCTCCATGCGATTGCAAGAGCTCGATCACATTACTCTTCTTAGCTCCTTCCGCATCCGCCAGAGGCTGTCCAAAATTTCCAAAACCTAAATTTCATTCACTCATTTCACAATGAATAATACTATCATATACAGTGAGAAAGTAATTATAATAATTACAATAGTGATAATAATTAGGATCAAGGTTTTAAATATCGGTGGCAGTCGTATTGCAGTTTTGTCACGTTTTTTTATATCCTACAAATCGCGGACAAAGCCGATGTAGTCTCAATTACGGTTGCGGACCGATTTTTAAAACCTTGATTTGCATTGTTGTCAGTATAATTTATTACGGTGTTTTTCCAGCGATCTTGCGCGTTGACGTCGGCGCCGAACTCGATGAGGCACGTGGCGACGTCGATCCAGCCGTGGAGGGACGCCACATGGAGCGGCGTTCGGTTGTCGTAGTCCCTGGCCTTGACGAGCGAGGGATCCTCCTGGAGGAGCTTGCGCACCGATCCGGCGTCGTTTTGGTGCGCGTGCCACAGTATCAGCGACGTGCGACTCACCCTCTGTTTCTCCTTCTCCTTCTCACTGCTGTGGCTGCTACCCGAACTCATCGCTTCTTCTTCGAACTTGAATCGAAGAAGAACGGTTTAATTGTTATCTTCTGGTTTTGGTTTTGGTTGGTCCTTTGCTCAACGATATTTTGAATGTCACCTCATAATTTTTATTTTTTTTTATTCTTGCTCGTAAATTTCGTCGGGGGATTAAAGCGCGTGGGGTATATTATATTTTTATGCTTTGCATTTGCTGCCCCCTCTATTTTTCATTGTTGTTAGTTACTATTTAACTGCTTCAACTGAAACCGGATGTTTACGTGGATGGATAATTTTACTACCTCACCCTTTCTCGTCATAGTTATGAACCAACGATATTATGCATATTTTAATATGAATATATAATAATAAGAGTTTAATACAGTGTTTTACACCATTAACAAACAAATTATGACAAATTTTAATATAATTATTACAAAAAGTTAATAAATTTATTATAGTGATTAGTTTTGATTTAATAATCGCATAAAACTATGATTTTACACTTATCCCAAATAATAATATGATGTAGTGTTTATTCATGCACTTAACTGATTCTTATCGCGTTTTTTTAATTATGAAGTCTCTAGATCGTGACGAAGTTAAGGATTTGGACTGAAGAGATGATTTTGGCTTCATCGATAGCTTACTTCTTCAAATATATATTTTATTTTTTTCTTAATTATCAATTTAATTCCTAAATTATTTTAAAAGATTCAATTTGATTCTCATTTTTTTTTAAAAATGCATTAATTTGATCGTTTGTCCTATTAAATTAACTTTGTTGGCATTGTGAGTACTAGCAATTAGGCATGACAACGGGGGCATTTGGGGACAGTTTTTACTTATCCCACCCTGCCCCTGAATCTCAACCGCCCTCATCCCCGCTCCAGAAGCGGAGTTAGAAATTTGTCCCCCATCCTTAAAAATTCATTGAAATATCTCGTTAGCAATTTAATCATAAACAACATTCATAGAATAAATACAATTTCAGACAACAATGACATAAATCAAAGTGATAATTGTGGATATCAATCATAACCTATGAAGCACGGACACGCCATTGAAGTACAGCGTCCCGCGTCGAAGGCGCACCGGACACGCAAACGGGTAAGACTCCGGTGCGACGCGGTGTCCGTTGCCTCCGCCGTCATTGGACACGGTTGGATGTAAGAAGCGTGCGATTGGACGCGGCCCACGAAATGGACACGTGCGATTGGACGCGGCCCAAGTCCAACAAGATATTTTATTATTTATTCAAAAAATGCTTACCAAATACGAAAATGATTCTTCTTCGTCTTCTCCTTGACGTTTCCCGCAAGCGGCCTCCACTGTTGCATGTCGTCGCCTCTGTTTCCCTGCACAGGTAGCTCTTTCCAATCATCTTCTTCGTCTGCTCCCTGTTTCTTTTTTGGTTTTTGTCACTGCCGGAGTGCCAGTTCTAGTTTCTCGGCTTCTCGCTGTCGTGTTACTGTTTTTTGGTTATTCTAATTTGGCTGCCGTGTTATTCTCGCTGTCGTGTTAGTGTTTCTTCATAATGAATAGTATAGGACCTGTACTATAGGTATGGAAGATTGGCACTGCCAAATTTATTGAAAGCAGGTATGGACCATATTTTTTGGTACAAGATGGCACAATTTATCCGCCCGTGATTCCATGAATACCTGCTTGTGAATACTGGCAGTATTGGCATGCCTTATTTTTTGCCTTTTTGAAAGAAATAACCACACTTTCAATATGACTTTGACAAATTTAAAATTTTTTGATGTTAGATATTTAGCTCATCTATGTCCACTTAAATATGATTATTGCATGCGACAAAACTTTTTATAAGTTATACTTTTGCAAAAATATTATAGATTATTTATATGTTGATTTTTTTCCTTCATATATAATTTTTTTTCTGTAAAAACTTAAGCGTATAAAAAACTTAAGCATGTAATTTTATTTTATTTAATTTTATATATATATATATATATATATATATATATATATATATATATATATATATATATATATATATATATATATATATAGCCGTGTCCGTGTCCTACATTTTGGAGATTACAGGCGTCTACGTGTCCGTGTTCGTGTCGTGTTTGGTGTTCGTGTTAGTGTCGATGTTTCTTAGATCACAACATAAAACATATAATTATCAATACCAAACAATTAACATAAGTTTCAAAAATTTCACACAAGATTCAAACAAGTCTTAAATGTATGTAACTAGAATAAAATTCCAACATTAGATGTAGTGTTCATTCCTCCAAAATAAAACTAGCTACACTCCTAATTCTTCAATCATTGGATGTAATATTCATTCCTTTCCCATCATATTAGTTGCATTATCACCTGTATAAACCATAAACCAAAATTTTAATATAAAGAAGAAATTGATCATTAAAAATTTACATTCTTATTTGGCATATACTTTCATCATCTAAAACTATCTCATTAACCAAAGTACTACTTTGTGCAAGAATTTTAGATTTCAAAATACCTGTATCAAATATAACATAATATAAATAATTAGTTATTAAATTAGAAATAAATAGTCATTTAATATGATAACTAAATTAAGTATTCAAGACATTACCATAAATTTCAGCACTCAATAACGAACTTCTAGTGCACATCAATGTCTCTAAAGTAGTCCAATGAAGACGACTATGACTAGGACTTAAAATTTGGCCATCAGTACTAAAAGCATATTCAAAAGCTACTATTCATACATGAATAGCTAAGATATCCTTTGCAGTTGCGTCAAATGTTGGATACTTGAGACCATTCGACCTCCACCACCACAAAATATTAAAATCAGTGGATCTTTGTAAAACATCATCTTCTAAATAATGACCCAACTCTATTTTAGTATGAGAACTTATGGCCTTTTTTCCCTTGAAATATACTTATCAAATTCACATAATTCATCACCTTTAACATTACCACCTTCAGGTATTGGAGAGTTATGGAAGGAGTCATCATTCATCTTAAATTGATAATCAGAAACCAAGTCATAACACAACTGCCTTATCTTACTAACTTGAGCAAAACAGTCACATTCATACAAGCTTTGATAATAATATTGCAACAACTCCATTTTATATCTTGGATCCAAAACAATAGCAACTCCCATTATATCATGAATCACATCCCAATATTTATCTAATTTGATCATAATCTTTTTTGTCATTTTATGAATGAGTTCATTAGGAGAAGTAACCCAATGCTTGATTGCCAGGTTGATCTTACAAATCTTTGAAAAGTACATGTTAGTTGTTGGTTGTTTAGTAGCAAAAAATATTTTCGTTACAACATTAAACACTTTCAACCTCCCACACACATCCTTGGCAAAATTGCCACTATGAAGAAAACAAGTATATTGGGACTCCCGCTGCTTCAACTGAGTAAACACAACTTCATATGATATAGCAATTTGAAGCATTTTATAAGTTGAGATCCACCTAGTTGGACAATCTAAAACCAAAGTCTTAGTGCACGGGATCCTTAATTGTTTCACTGTCTCCTTAAAATTTTCCTTCCTTTTTGGTGTGGCTATCCAAAATGCTACACTATCCCTAATCTTCTCTATCCCATCTTTCACAAATTTCAACCCATCTTTTACAATCAAGTTGAATATGTGTGCACAACAACACATATGAAGTAAAGTCTCATCCCTTAATAAACTTCCTAAGTGCAACTTATATTTAATTTTGTCAATGATTTTGTCATTCGTGCTACAATTAACTAAAGTGATAGTGGACAACTTTGTATCAATGTTCCAATCCATCAAACACTTAACTAACACATTACAAAGCTTTTCACTTGAGTGAGGAGCGAAAACATAAGTGAACTTAAAATAATATATAAATAATTTAATCACAATCATACAAAAGTGCAAATAATATATAAATAGTTCAACAATTTTATCATGCAACAATTCTACAATGATATAAAAATAATTCAAAATTTT
The DNA here is from genome assembly GCF_000004515.6 of Glycine max. Taxonomy (NCBI): domain Eukaryota; kingdom Viridiplantae; phylum Streptophyta; class Magnoliopsida; order Fabales; family Fabaceae; genus Glycine; species Glycine max. The sequence goes on along the minus strand of NC_038243.2, from coordinate 40,906,429 downwards.
TAACATACCTCAAAATTTGACTTTTTAAGTTCCAAGAGGCATCTATATAATGAGCAGTGACAACCATATAACCCTTTTTTTGATTGCTCGCAGTCCACATTTCTGATGTGGTGACAACTCTTCCTTGAAGACTATCTAATAACTTCAAAGTTATTGATCTCTCTTCCGGATAAATTTTGAATATTTCTCTTTTGATTGTGTTTCTACAATGAACTTGAAAGACAGGTTGTAAAGTTGTTGAGTGTCTCCTAAAACCAATGATCCATAATGGAAAGTAGATACCCATGCATAATAATTGCATTTGCAAGCTTTGTCCTTGCATTATCTGCATCATAAGTTTTTGTACCTAATTCTTGCTTTCCATGGATGACCTTAGGCACGAGAAATGTTTGCCTTGTACTCCCTCTCATGGAAATCTTGTATTGAATACAAATTTGTTTATGCCCCCATAGGTGCGTTGTTCCATTCTTTGATTTTCCTCCCAACATTTTTTTAGCAATAATTGCATTGGGCCTTGTCTTGTCTATTAACTTTGACCTTTTCAAAATGCTGTCAAATCTCACTTTTAAGCCTACTTGTTCCTGTTTGTGTTGTCCCCTCCAAATTATCAGCTATTTCTTCTGCTTCATGTGGAAGAATGGATTCATTTGGTGTTGCTGAAGGGACATGGCCAGCAAAAGGTGAAAGAGTATAACAAGGACTAGGAGAAGGTGAAAGAGTATAGCCAAGAACAGGAGTTGTATCTTGATGTCCACTTTCTTGATCTGCCATTTCTTTAGAAGTAGTCAAATAAGAAACAAAGTTAGAAATTATTAAGAAAACGAAGATAGGTTTAACACAACTCCAATAAACAAGTGTATCATAAAAATAATGAAGTGTTCAAAACCAATCAATTAATTAACTAGTTTAATACGACTACAACAAACAGATTTAAAAAAAAGACAAGTTTAACTCAATTAATAATTAATCAATTTATTATTTATTAATCATTTACTAATTGATTAATTAACTAGTTAAATATAATGTACAGTTAAATATGGAAGAAATTGGTGTGCTATTTTATTTATTTGATTTATTAATGATATTGTTTATTTTTTTTTGTCTTTGTAGATGAAATTAATGGTGATGTTGAGAAAGAAGAAAAAATTGTTTTGGATTTCACACACCATGACTCTAATGTTTAATTTTAATAGTTTAGAAGTTTATTTTTTATGACATTTAAATTTCAATTATCTTAATGTTGAATGTTTATTTTGAAGACTTCAATCACTTTAATATTGAATGTTTGGATTTGATTTAGTTTGGTTTTTATATTAGATTTTATTTTAAGTTGTTTGGAATACATTTTTTTTTACAAAAAAAAAGGCAGAAAAGTGGGCCAGCCCGCATAACTCACCAACCCGTGGTGGGTCGGGCCGGGCTGGCATTTTGTTAGCCCACACAAAAGTGGGCCAAGCTGGACTAACTCACATTTAGCTCAACCCGTTGCGGGTCAGCCCACATGGGCCGGGCTGGCCCGTTTTGACAAAGTAGACTCTATATTGGTAACCTTGATCTTAGAATTACAGAGTGAGGCTTTCTAACTACCCACCAAGACTTTGTTTTTGTTTTGTGGTGAATGTGCATACTGACATATTCTCTCCTTTTCTTCTCAATATGTTCCAGAGTTGCTTTGCTTAAAATGTTTTCTCCCTATGGAAAGATAATTTCTGAGGACTTCTTATGGCACACGCGCGGCCCAAAACGCGGGGAGTCACATGGTTTTGCTTTTATCCAGTTGATTGAATACATTAGTTACTTTACTTTCTAGAAATTTCTGATTTCCATTGTTAAAGTGAGAATGCAGGAAGCAGAATTAGCCAAGGAGAAAATGCATGGGAGGTTAGCTTGCGGCCGGCCACTGGTGGTTCGTCTTGCCGGTGATAAGTGCATGTTGGAAACAACTGATAGGTCTACAAAAGCAGCTGGTGAAGGGCACAAGATGCATCTCACTGGGTGGTGGTGCCATGGGACAAACAAGTCGCAGTGCAAAAATTGTCGCTACAAAAAACAAATTGAAATCCTTAGAGGAGGAGAGTTCTAGGACCAAGAAGCAGAAGCAAAGTGATTATACTTCTTGATTCAATTGTGTAAGTATATAATATGCAGAATCAAGGGATAATTCAATGGTGTATGAATTGAAATGTGGTGCAATTTGGGATAATCCTCATCCTGATCTTATGTTAATTAAAAAGGATAATTCTTTCTTGCACGGTGATTTAGGTTGGTTTTCTTTAGTGCCATAATTGGAATTGGGACCAGAAGATTCTTCTTTCCTTAAATTATGTTTTTCCAAATATTCATTTTCATTGGTTAATCTAACTAGGCAATTATTCATATGATACGGTGATGAAGATGGGATTTGACTACCTTTTCCTCTTCCAAATATTCATTTTCATTACTGGGATGGAAGTCTTTCTAAGTTTAACAAACATTATTCTTTGGTTACCAATCATTTCCTAACAAACATTTTGGGCAGTCTGTAAATTGGTTTAGTTGCTTAACTGTAACTCGATTTGATCAGGTTTGTGATGGTTGGCCTTACATTTTATTTTCTTTTGAAGATTTGTTTAGGCCTAAATGGACCTGATTATATCCTGTTATTAGAACTATAAGGTTGGTGTAACCCGTGACAAGGATGAACCTGTTTATTGGTCTTAACCAAAGTGGAGAATCAATCTATTGGCTTGACAATTCAAGTACTATTTACTGCCACCAAACTCTACAAATTTTAAATATCACTAATCTATAACTTCAATTCAAATCTTGACTTATCTGAACTCGTGCAATTCGGATATGACTATAGTGTTATTTGTAAGTTGACAATCCGGATATGACTATAGCATTAATTTGTATGGTGCAATTTGAATATGACAATTCACCAATAATAATGTTACCCTTCAAATTCTGACTTATTTGTAACTTGATTTGCTTTAGCCCTTAAAATGTAATTAAAGAGGATTTTGTAATTTTAAATGATATACTCTTATTTTTAAGCATCAATCGACTATACCAAGCTTCTTATCTCTCTCCCTTTCTTCTTTTTTTTTCATTTGGAAACTTTCTTAATCCAATCAAAGCATAAAGTTCAATTTATACATATGTTTGTTTTGTTGTAACTTCATTTAATTTAAGATCAAATTTAACAAGGTGTTTTAGCTTAATAGTTTATTTTCAACATAGAAATATGTCTATATTACTGTAGTAAAAAACCAAATAAAAATAAAAAATTAAATTTTATTACATAAAATTTTTACTATAAAAATGTTATTATTGTAATTTTGCAAATATAAATTCTATTATTTAATATCTACGTAGTAGGGTTGATATCGATTGTGGAAAAAATAATTTAAATTTAATTTGATCAAGATATTTAAATTAAAATGTAATATTTTTTTATCATATCTATAACTTGATATATTAAAAACTTATTAAATAATATACAGTTGTGTTCAAAAGAAACGATAATTTAAAATGAAAATCATATTTAAATTAATTAAAAATATATTCTTGATCAAATAAATTAACTTATTTTATTTTTTGTTTAGTTTTATTTCTTAAATCAATTTTTATAAAGATGATTCTTCAATTAAAATGAGCGTATTACCTATTTTGTGAAGTGTAAGTAAAGTTGTTCTTAATATATATATATATATATATATATATATATATATATATATATATATATATATATGGCAAAAAGTTATATATATATGTATATATATGGCAAAAAGTTCATCCTACATGTATCATGTTGATTGAAAGTTTATGCGTCTACTTAAGTATTTACAGTAGAAATCTCTAAAAGAAATCATAGCACAAGTATCACCGATTCAAGCTGACATATATATGATTCAATTTGATTATATATAACTATTTTATTTTGATGCCAAAGTGGAGCTAACATATATATAACTACTTTATTTTAATGACTATTAAGTCACAAGTATCACCGATTCAAGCTGACATTAAATTTGATTTATATATATATATATATATATATATATATATATATATATATATATATATATATATATATATATATATATATATATATATATATATATATATATATATATATATATATATATATATATATATATATATATATATTATGTTTTAATTTGATCATTTTTTTTGTTATCAAATAGTTGGTGATCAAGAGAAACAAGTGCGGATTGGTACTGTGGGTCCTTTTGGTCTATATATCATGAACCAATGCACAAGAAAGCACCTCAAATGAGAAAAGAAATCATTGAAATCCATACTTTCTAAGAATTCAGATTTCTCTAATAATTCTAAAAATCTGCATTTTCATATTTTTTTAAATTTTCTTCATTTTCGGTTTTTGGGATTTAATGTATTTCTTGATCTTTTTCATTTAAGGAATTAAAAAGTTTTCTACCGACAGCAAGAAGCCATGGGAAAGTGTCTATTCTCATCCAGCTTTTTAATGATTAAAAATATGCAAGTATTGGATGGGAAACAAAATTTTATTCACAAGAAAGCATCTCAAATGAAAAAAGAAATCCTTGAAGTTTTCACTTTCTAAGAAGTAAGATTTCTCTAAGAATTCTAAAGATATGAACTTTCATATTTGTTTTTAATTTTCTTGATTTTGGATTTTTGGATTTAATGGATCTCTTAATATTTTTCATTTAAGGAATAAAAAAGTTTTCTACCAATAGCAAGAGACTATGGGTAAGTGTCTATTCTCATCCATCTTTTTTTATGATTAAAAATCTGCAAGTATTGGATGGAACCAAAATTTTATTCACAAGAAAGTATCTCAAATGAGAAAAGAAATCCTTGAAAAATCTGCACTTTCTAAGAATTCAGATTTCTCTAAGAATTCTAAAGATCTACACTTTCATATTTGTTTTTAATGTTCTTTATTTTTTGGTTATTGGGGTTTATGGATTTCTTGATGTTTTTCATTTAAGGAATCAAAAAGTTTTCTATCAACACAAGAAGTGGTGAGTAAGTGTCTATTCTCATTCATCTTTTTTCATGTTTAAAAATCTAGAAGTATTGGATGATACAAAAGAAAGATAAAAAATACTGATAATAATGTGTTTTTTTTGTCTAATTTAAGAAAAATAAAATTATCAGTCTACTCTAAATTTCTTACATGATTTATAGTTCTATGAACTAATTAAAACATATTGTTTGGAGTAAAGGAATTTTCATCTACTTCCTCTTTTGCTATTGCTTTCTTTTATTTTTTTTCTGTTTTGTTCTCTTGCACAATTACTCTTAGGCTTGAAAGGTTACCACAAGTCATTCTCTTTTGAATAAAGTCTTTATTCATTTGGCTACTTGATTAAAAAAAAATCCTTGCTGAAGAGAAGTTAATTGGAGGATGGGAAGCAAGGGTGTCTTCATTCTTGTGTTGCTTGGGGCACTGACAGGTATGGAAGAATTCAAATGATTGCTTCTTCTAAGTTTATTTCTGGAAGTATTAGATGATACAAGAAAAGGTCAAAAATATTGATAGTAATTTGTTTTTGTTAAATTTAAGAAAAATAAAATTATTAGTGTACTCTAAATTTCTTACATGATTTATAGTTCTATAAACTAATTTAAAACACATTGTTTTTAGTAAAGGAATTTTCATCTACTTCCTTTTCTACTATTGTTTCCTTTTATCTTTTCTGTTTTGTTCTCTTGCACAATTACTCTTAAGCTTGAAAGGTTACCACAAGTCATTGTGTTTTCAATAAAATATGTATTCACTTTGCTACCTGATTAACAAAAATGACTACTTTTAGAAAGAAAAGTAGTGGTTTTTTTTTTGCTTTTTTTAATATATTTTTTAAAGGAAATAATGGACCATGTTGTACAATTCAAAGTTAATTTAGGTTTGGTTTTCAAAAAATATAAAATGCTTTCAAATGCAACAATATATAATGGTGAATATATTTAAGCACAATGTTTCTTAAGCCTTTGAATGCTTTGTGTGTGTGTGTGTGTGTGTGTGTGTGTGTGTGTGTGTGTGTGTGTGTGTGTGTGTGTGTGTGTGTGTGTGTGTGTGTGTGTGTGTGTGTGTGTGTGTGTGTGTGTGTGTGTGTGTGTGTGTGTGTGTGTGATGCAAGCAAAATCAGAAGGAATAAGTAGTTATGCACACACAGAAAGATCATTCAATGCAAGACAAAATCAGAAGGTGAATCCCTTAGACAGTAATCTACATATAGAGATTTCTCAATGCAAATGAGCTCAGTATACTTTTTCAAGAATTCACTTGGTCCATACTGATTACCAACAGATGAGCTGATTCTTTATATGTAAAAAATTTAACAATGTATTACAAATTGTAAAAGGCATCACGTCCATTGAATTAGAGAACAAACTTTCAAACATCACAGCAAGTATTTTCCCTTAGTAGGAAGATTTTTACATACCAACCTAAGACCTCTCAGAGAGGCTTGTCGCATGCCTTAGCCTAGAAAGACCCGTAACCATTTTAGAACAAAGAAATATACTTTTAAGCATCGGGGGATATTTGTAAACGACGGAGACAAATAATAGAACAGAATTTAATAAACTCGCCTTTTACATCTTTCTCGAATAGCACAGATTTTAGAGAAGAGCATATTAGTCTACATAAGCTAATTGTAGTTCATTAATGTTTGAAATTAAAGATCAAACTGTGTATCACAAGCGAAAAATAAAAATGTGGTTCAATTTAAATTAATTTCTTCCATTTTTGTCTATAAAATATTAGCTTTTCCACTGACACTCAAAAAACAAATACATCGAATATCCCGCTTATATGTTTCTCCATGTTTGTAATATAACTAAAAGAAGCCATTTCCGTAAGCTGAAATGAGCAAGCTCAGTAAGGTAAAAAGCCATCCAAAGTCATTCACTCTATATAGCTCTCCTATCCAATGCTCAGAGGAAGAACTGTTGCAACTTGCAAGGTTCCTCAATGGCCAACACAATTTTCTGGGAACAATCTCTTACAGCGTCCCTCTGCATCTTATTAATTCAATCGGCACAATCAATATCATCATGCTGGCAATGTCATTGAAAGCCCACTGATTCAGCCGAAATGGCCATAGTTTCTAAAATTGACTTGCCTTCACTGTCTGAGATCTCCATGTTAGAAGATCTGCAACTGAAATAGAAAACTGCACTCATCATGGAATCTATAAGCACCACAAATGAATACATTACCACCAAGAGCGGCCCTTCCCACACTCTGGAAGATCCATCACCATAGCTCAATGTCTTTACTCTGTGCTCAAACAAGCCCTCCACAAAGGCCATTCCTATTGTTGATCCAAGAAATATCAGCAGACCCACCTGTGTCTGTCCCTTGATCAAAATACTCGACCGAAGCATCGCCTGCGCTCCTGAAACATCCTCCAACACCGAGATCACCATCGCAATGTTGCAGATGATTATGGCTTTGGCAAAGACAACCGAGAAAACCAGCCCAACCAGCATTGCACAGTACACAACAACATCTGGCGAAAAACCAAGAACAGCCAAAGCACTGCAGAACGCGACAAGGAAAACACAGAACAAGGTGATGCAGCCAACTACAACTGTACACACCCACATATATGTGAAAAGGATTTTCCTCCAAAACTTGGCAACAATCACACAAAACTTGGAAGCATCGACCTTCTTCCTCGAATAAGTACAATCTACAGAGTAGACAACCGCGGCCTTCGACAACAACAACAATGTAGCATAGAAAGGAAAGCACATGGCCGATGAAACCACGGTCTCCGCGAACCGCTGACAAGACTGTTTGATGATTGGTCTCAGAGGGAGACCACTAGTCTGTGCAACCAACATAAGCCTAATGGACAGATTCTTCACAATAGACTCATCCACTATTACATTAGACAAAAGCACGGCAGAAACAGGACAAATAAGCATGAAAGCGATTGCCATGAAACCCCACGAATTGAACCTAAGAATCCTAATAGTCTCTCTCAGAATTTCCAAAGCGTTCATCGATTGGATTTGATAATTGCGATCACGAACAGAGAGTTCCATGTGCTGAAAAGGGGTTCCCTCGGATCCCTCTTTTCTTGAATATTCAGACCTAATTCTGGGAGAACAACCTCCACTGGAAATCTCCATTTGGGTGGTCAGAATAATAGTAATAAAAAAAAAAAAGATTATTTCATTGGAATTCAAGATTCACGCTAAGTTTGAGGTAAAACCCAAGATCTGAAACAGCTAGATTGAGCTCAGAAAAAGTGAATCACGAAGTGTGAGTTTCTTCAACAAGGGAATTATGAGCGGTGGAGGTTGAATTGAAAAAAAATGAAGGAAGAGAATGAAGAAATTGGGGAGATACAGTACCTAGAAGATGGGAATTGAATTGTGGACCGTAGAAAAGTGCAGCATTGAAGGGATTTTGTGTGGGAGAAGAAGAAGAAAGGGATTTTGTGACTACCAAATTCTGTGTCCCTTGCACAGTAACAGAGGAAGGATTGCAAATTGTAACTTAGAATTCAGATTTGTATTCTAGCTCTCTGGCTGGAGCTGTGTACTGCTCCAAAATAAATAATTTGTTTTGTAATTATTATTTGACCTTAGAAGCTTCATACCTTTTTCGGTAAATATTCAAAAACATTTTTTAATTTTATTATTTTATTTTAAAATGAGATATTTGAATAAAAAAATTAATCAATATTTTATTTTTTTTATTAGTTTTATATTTAGTATAGTTTTATTTTTATACGACTAATATAAATATTATAAGTTTTTCATTTGAGATATTTAAATGTTGTGAATGTTTTATTTAGCCTCTTTATAATGGGATAAATTTAAAATTTAAATAAAAACTCATAGAAGTTAGAAATGTTAAATGAGAAAATAAACAAACAAATAAAATACTAATGGAAAAATTACCTAATAAAAAAAATTATAGAGGATTTATGAGGGACATAATTAAAAATAAAGGATTAAATTAAAGCATCATAAATTTTTAAAAGATTTAGAATCTTAATTAAGTTATTATTTTCATTTTTATTAATGTCAACTCTAAAGTTTGCATTAGATCCTCCAAAGTGAGCTTTCTCAATTTAGGAAGTAAAGTGAGCTTATCTCTATCATCTAATCATTCAATGATTTAGATTTATTCATATTTAAAATTTTCAAAATAAAAATTAAAAAAAAACAAAAAAAAATCTTACTATATTATCATTACTAAGATATGTCTTAAGCTTGGTTCAAATCAATTATTGTGATGAGTCCCAAAGTTTTGTATCATTAGGGATGGTTAGGTTGAGGGGCGCATCTAAGGTAAAGACCTTAACAAATCTCCCACCATGGATAATAAATATGATATGTACAATTATAACTTTTTTGAGATAAGTATAAGACTATTGTGTGGATCAAGCACCACCTCACTGCCCACACTAGATTAAACTAAAAAATATATATATACGGTTTCGTCTTCCTCCTAAAGGATGTTTGTCGAAAGGTGCAGATCAAGCACCACCTCACTGCCCACCATAACATCATCGAGTCCTTGACTCCTATCTCTCTCATCTTCTCTTTCTTTTCCTCTTTCTTTCTATCAATCTCCTTCACAAACTAGTTCACTATTGTGGACTTGTGGTTGCTTCTGACATCATAAGGGCAATGCTTGTGACAAATGGAACATTATGTATCATTCCTCTGTTGATGGCGGAAGAAGAAACATTGTCAATGGCTAAAGAGGCAATAGTGGCGGTGGTTCCCGACGAGCCTTTCAGTAGTTGTGTGTTAGTTTCTTTGGTTCAATGTTGCTATTATTTGTTGTTCTATTGTTACCCCCTTTGAGCAAGCTTTTGTCTTAGGATGGAATTGTAGGTTGTTTCCATGTTTGGTTGTTAGGATTTGGATCTGGATAAGGATCGTGGAATCTCCAAATCTAAAAAAAAGGAAAAAATGAAGAAAAGAGAAAGAAAGGGAAAGGTTGGCGGCAATCATTTATCGTGACAACGTGCAATGGTCGAAGGAGGACAACAAGGATGATTTGTACAAGGTGAAGACGGAATGCTAGAGGAACGTGGTGGCGGAGATGGTGGGCACGATTAAGGTCGAGACGGAAAGGAAGATCAAGAGGAACGCAATGTCGCTTGATTTTAAAAGAAAATTACTCCAATGTAGACATGTCGCATGCCCACAATACTCCCTAAAATATCTCAAAAAAATCCTACATCAAATGCACCAACTTACTTTCGCACGATAAGTGACTTCAAAGGCTCTCCCACCTTAGACGCGCCTTAGCTTGAGCTTGACCGATGTTGGAAAGAAGGCAATTGTCTCAAAGGCCCATGGAAAGATCATATAGTGTGGCTCACAGGCCCCCCTTAGTTAGTTCCTTCATTCTATTCTTGGCCACTTCCTCACCTTTGATGTTGTTGACATTACAGACATGCATGCCAAGCTCTTACCCATGAAGTCATGCACCACTTATAGATCACCTTGCAGGTTTATGTACACAAATAAGCCAACATCACTATCAACAAAGCCATGCTACTTAATGTTCGAACCCCCTCATATCTTCCACATTTTCTCAGCTTGTCCATGTAACGATTCAAGTTGGCACCAAACATTACTTGGGTCTAATTAATTACTTAGGTTTGTCTTCCTAACCTAAATATTGTTGAAATAGAACCCTTTAAAAAGTTATGATTTTAATGACAACAAACTATTAAGAAACAAATTCTAAGTCTATACTAGACTTAAACTACTAATGGTTTGCTTTAAGTATGTGGTATTAAATGATTAAGACTCAAGAAGAAACTTGTGAAGCATTATTCTAAAATATGTTAAGCTTCTAGAGATACAAGTAGGACTACCAAAAGAAAAAATGACTAAAAGGATGAAAGGCAAACCATAATTTTTAGAGATTAAGGTGCAACAAGACCAAAAACTATATATGATCAGAAGCATGATAAGAAAGTGCATCCATTTAAGGGTGGTAAATCAAAAGTTACACATGACTAAAATGACTTCCAGAATTTGCAAGACTGAACAAAGACTAAACAAAGAATGAGACATCACTAAAATAAAATTTTAAAATTGTGACACTAATTTAACATGCTATATTATTGCAGCGGTTTAAGTTAACTTACATTATTTAATTTATCGTTGAGGTGGTTTAATTATAACATCCAGAAACTAAGTAATTGGAATTTCTTTTTTCTCAGTTTCATCTCAAACATTGATGTGCCCTTTCACCTATTGAATCAACAACTTCACTCTTCACCCTAAAATTTTCCAAACAATTACCCTAAAAGAGCAACATCATACTTCATTCTTTGAATCTCCCTCCCAATAGCTTCTCCTTCTTCTCTTGCCATCAAAACTTCTTCTTCTTCTGTGCCTCCACCTACCATAACAACCATCGCGCACTACTAACCAACAACGCACACCCAACCTCGCCCCAAACCACCACCAACGCGCCAAACCAACTCCACCACAAGTTTTCTCTCTCACAACTCCACCAATGTCGTCGATCTAGACTCCTATGATGCGGATCTGGTGGCTCTGAGGCGCATGTGATGACAAACAATCATTCCAAGCGGAGAACTCTTAAGGTACAACAAAAGAAGAAAATTACACAAAGGCAACAAACAAACACACCAAACAAGCACATGTTTCTCCATCATTATCCAAATCAATTCTTCGAGCCCTATCACACTTTGTCGATGTATTTGTCGACCTCTTCTGTCAGTGAATGCGTGGGCCTCTTTTGGAAGAGCATGTGTGTTATAGCTGAAGGCACAAAACATCAAAATGCAGGGCAAGAACCAAGCATAGTCGAATACAAAAGGCAACAAAAGGCAGAGCCAAATCCAGAGGCAATTCAGGAAGCAAAATTAGAGCCAAACACAAGGACGAGTGAAGAAGAAACACGAAGGCCAAAAAGGGAAATTACTAAGCCACAATACCTGCAGGATTTCATGGAAAAATGAGCTGGCAGAGAGTGGTGCTCAGCAACGCAGCAATCATCCTGAATTTCCCCTTGTCGGTTGAGGTGGCACCATTCCGTTAGGATTCCTTTTTTGTATTTCGTCCTTTCCTCCAAGGCATCATGCCAAAAGAACCATTAGAGCTTGTTAGTGGAAAGACTCTATATAAAGAAGAACAATGTATCTAATGGAGCAAGCAATAACACAAATTTCCTTTTTCTTACCCTATTTCTGGAGACACCTGGGTCTCAAAAGCTGGGAATTTTACTTTTGCCCTTAACAATTTTGGTGCTTTCATTTCCGCCTTCCATTGCTGATCCCGACAAGTCGAGTCTCGACCGTATTGAAGACGCTATAGCTAAACTAGCCGCCAGTCAAATTCATGTTACCGAAAAGCTCGAAGATTTACTTCTTCAAGTCACCAACCTCGAACACACTACCAACTCCACCCACTCACCCTTGTCATCCTCGGCCAAACCTGCATCAAACAACACCATCATCAACCCACATAAAATGAAACTAGATGTTCCTCGCTTTGATGGCTTCGACCCATCGGGGTGGATTTTCAAAATTACACAATTTTTCGTCTATCACTCTACCCCATAATCGGAGCGACTCACAATTGCCTCCTTTTACATGGAGGGGCCAGCTTTGGCCTGGTTCTAGTGGCTAACCCGCAACCACCAACTCACCACTTGGCCAAGTTTCTTAGAAGCCATTGAGGCCCGTTTTTCTCACTCACCATATGAGGACCCCATTGGGATCCTATTCAAGTTAACACAGAAAGGGACTCTCGTTGTCCCTTCTTTTGAGCTGCTTTATCTCGAGATTGGACCCCGATATTCGTCGCGAGGTACAGGCGCTTCAACCACTCACCATGGTTCTCACCACAAGATTGGCTCGGCTCCAAAAGGAAAAACTGGTCGACACCCGCCGCCTACCTCGCGGTCGTCCCGCCCCGAGCACAGGACCTCCACCGCCACTCCCACCACCTAACCCCTCGATTTTCTCTCTGCCCTCACCTTCTTCTCTAACCCTACCCTTGTTTCCCACTCCACCTAAACCTCCATTTGTGCCCTTGAAATGCCTAACACCTGCCGAGATGGCTAGCCGCCGTGAGAGGGGACTATGCTTCAACTGCGACAAGAAGTTCACGTGGGGGCATCGTTGCACCTCCTGGTTCTTCATCCTCATCGCAGATGATGAGCGTCTTAAGGAACCCCCAAACCCTTATATACTTAGCCCTCACCCAAATCCTGAAGACACGCCCCAGCCCGAACCGCCCAAAGCTCAAATAAGTTTTTATGCGTTATCGGGTCATTCCGCCCAGGAAACCCTACGCATGTTGGGCTGTATTGCGAACCAGCCCGTCGTGATCCTGGTCGACGGCAGGAGCACGCACAACTTCGTGCAAGCTCTCCTAGTCTACCACCTGGGCCTCGACGCGCAACCAACACCACCCCTGAAAGTCCTCATTGGAAATGGGAATGAAATTGAATGTCACAAATTATACTCTGGAGCCACAATTCAGATACAGGGCCATGCATTCACCACAGACTTCCATGTCTTGCCGATATGTGGCATAGACGTGGTCCTCGATGTGCACTGGTTGAAATCCCTTGGGCCAATCCTGACTGATTATAACACCCTCACCATGAAATTCGTTCATCATGGGAAGATTATCGAGCTCCGCGGTGACACTACCCGAGACCTTGAAGCTGTCTCTCCCATGCAACTTCGTCGTTTGGTTTAGACCGACGGTGCTAGTGAATTCTTTCATATCTGCGTCTGCTCTCCCATACCTCCATCCCCCACCACCCCTCCAGAAATTCAATCCTTGCTAAATCAATTTGCAACCTTGTTCCAATCACCACCCACATTACCCCCGTCTCGACCAACCAATCATTGCATTCACCTCACTCCCACATCCACCCCAGTCAACATCAAGCCCTATAGGTACCCATATTGTCAGAAGCAAGAAATCGAGGCACAAGTCACCACCATGCTCCAAACAGGCATAATTCGCTCGAGCACGAGCCCCTTTCTCATCGCTGGTGCTCCTGGTTAAAAAGAGGGATGATTCATGGAAATTTTGCGTTGACTATCGAGCCTTAAACGCTTTGACAATTAAAGACCACTTTTCGATCCCAACCATATACGAGCTTTTGGACGAGTTAGGTGGCACAAGCTAGTTCTCGAAGTTGGACTTGATGCAAGGGTACCATCAGATTTTAATGGTGGAGTCCGATATTAGTAAAACAGCATTTTGGACGCATCACGACCACTACGAGTTCCTTGTAATGCCTTTCGGGTTATGCAACGCTCCATCCACCTTCTAGGCAACTATGAACACCACTTTTGGCCCATACCTGTGTAAGTTCATTATCATCTTCTTTGATGATATATTGATTTACAATAAATCCTTCCCGGAACACCTGGAGCATCTGCAAACAACCTTCGAGGTCCTTCGTGCCAACCAATTCTTCCTCAAATTCTTGAAGTGCTCTTTTGCAACAATCCCACAGGTGAAGTACTTGGGACACATCGTCTCTCAACGAGGCGTCGAACCAGTGCCGACAAAGATTGAAGCGGTGCAACAATGGCCAACCCCTCAATCAGCCAGAGCCTTGACGGGCTTTGTGGGTCTGTCCGGTTTTTATCGGAGATTCATCAAGGATTATTCCTCGATTTCTGCTCCCCTGATGCTCCTCCTGGAAAAGGATTCATTTCTTTGGAACGAGGCGGCCGATCAGGCTTTCCACCAGCGAAAGGACGCACTGTGTCGTGCTCTAGTGCTCAACTTCCTGGATTTCTCCTTGCCATTCTTTGTGGAAACAGATGCTTCCAGCGTGGGGATGGGCGCAGTCCTGTCTCAGAAGAATCATCCCATCGCCTTCTTTAGTAAGCCATTTTGTTCCCAGCTTCTTCGGGCATCCACATATGTTAAGGAGCTTGCTGCCATTACCACCGCCGTTAAGAAATGGTGGCAATACCTTCTCGGACACCCCTTCACGACCTGACGGACCATCGCAGCCTCAAGGAACTCATGGCCCAAGCTATTCAGACACCAGAGCAACATCGTTATTTGGCCCGCCTCTTGGGTTATGACTACACCATTCAATACTGCACCGATAGGACAAACACGGCGGCAGACGCTTTGTCACGGCGGTTGAAAAACCATACCGGCATACTCTTTCTTCTAACAATTCCCAATTTCCTTTTTTTGCAGGAACTTAAGTAGGAGCTAAGCACCAATCCAAAATTCTTGGATTATCGTTGCAGGATCCAAGACAACCCCAAGGACTATCCAGATTGCTCAATTAGTCAAGACTTCATCTTGTAGAAGGGTCGCTTATGGCTACCCAAAGGATCACCCATCATATCCACTATCCTGGCGGAATTTCATAACACACCCACTGGGGACCACATGGGCATTGTGAAGACTCTGGTGCGCATTGGAGAGAGCTTTGTTTGGTCATCAATGAAGAAGGACATACAAATTTTCATCTCCACCTGTCTTGTGTGTCAACAGACCAAGAATGATCATCAAAAAAGCTCCAGCTTACTGTGCCCTCTGCCAATTCTGGCGAGACCCTGGGAGGACCTCTCCCTCGATTTTATAGTGGGTCTGCCCCCGTAACAGGGTCACTCGGTGATATTAGTGGTTTTGGATCGATTTTCTAAAGGCGTGCACCTGGGATTGCTTCCAGCACATTACACAGCCTTTGAAGTTGCTCTATTGTTCATGGAGATCTCCGGCAAGATCCATGGCACGCTGCGAAGCCTCGTTTCAAATAGAGATCCTCTATTCATAAGCCGCTTTTTGCAAGAGTTGTTCAAACTCAGTGGGATGATACTCAAGATGAGTATCGCGTACCATCCACAGATGGACATGCAAATAGAGGTGATGAATCGGGTGATTGAACAATACCTCAGAGCATTTGTTCACAACAAATCGACAACGTGGGGTCGCTTTCTCATGTGGGCCGAATAGTCCTACAATACATCAACACACTCCGCCACTGGAATGTCAGCATACGAGATTACTTTCGGGAAGAAACCACCCAATATCCCTCAGTACTTGGCGGGCAAGTCAAATGTGGAAGCTGTGGATACATGGCTAACCACCCACGACACAATGATCAAAAGCCTGACAAAGAAGCTATTGAAAGCACAACAAAGAATGAAGCAGATTGCGGACAAACGGCGACGAGATGTTGAAATTACAGAAGGGGACTGGGTCCTGGTCAAACTTCGACCACGGCGACAGTCAACGGTGTTAGTGCTTAGCTCTACTGAGTTTTAAAAAGATTGGCTAAGATTTTGTTAAAACATAAGCACTTAGACAATGAAGGAAAGCTGGAGTTGCTGCACATGATGTCCAACGTTATGTCAAGGAATAAGATCGGGCTGCACAATGCACAAGGCAAGTTAAAATGTCAAATGAAGAATTGAAGCTGCAGGATCCACGATGTCGGATACAATGTCCAGGACATCCTGCCTGAAAATACTGGAATTGCTAAAAGCATTGAAGCTGCAGGATCCACGATGTCGGATACAATGTCCAGGACATCCTGCCCGAAAATACTGGAGTTGCTAAAAGCATTGAAGCTGCAGGATCCACGATGTCGGATACGATGTCCAGGACATCTGGCCCGAAAATACTGGACACATAAATCTGTTATATCTTTAACAGATTATTGTGCAGTTAGCAAGAGATTAGATGATCTATCTTTAGGAACGAATTAAAAGATAATTAAAGTTCGAATTACAAACTAGAAGAGTTCGTTCAGGGATTAAAGATTAAAGATTAAAGATAAAAACTAAAAGATCAAACTGTATCTTTTAGATCTTTAAGTGCAGATTTTTCAGAAGAATGATAGATCTCATCCAGCACAAGAAGTTACAGCCCAGATACGCTCACTGCTATATAAACACGAAGGCTGCACGAGTTCTGCACCAAGTCCGGGATTGAAGAGTTATTTTGTGAGTTTTGGGACTTGAGTGTTTTGTGAGCCACCTTGATGGTACCCTAACATCAAGTGTTGGACCTGAGTGTGTAGAGTTGATCTCTTGTGTGTAGAGTTGATCTCTTGTGTGTAGAGTTGATCTCTAGTGTGTGGAGTTGATCTCTATTGTTCAGAGAGCAATCTCTGGTGTGTCTTTGATTTGTTTGTAAACACGGGAGTGTGATTGAGAGGGAGTGAGCGGGGTTCTCATATCTAAGAGTGGCTCTTAGGTAGAGATTGCACGGGTAGTGGTTAGGTGAGAAGGTTGTAAACAGTGGCTGTTAGACCTTGAACTAACACTATTTTAGTGGATTTCCTCCCTGGCTTGGTAGCCCCCAGATGTAGGTGAGGTTGCACCGAACTGGGTTAACAATTCTCTTGTGTTATTTACTTGTTTAAACTGTACACACTGTCAAATATAATCTGCATGTTCTGAAGCGTGATGTCGTGACATCCTGTACGACATCTGTCCCCAGTATCAGAATTTCAAACGGCTTCAGGAGGTCAATACACTAAATTAGCTAAAAGATTTTATGGCCCATTTCAAGTTGTTCAAAAGATCGGATCCGTAGCATACAAGCTTGACTTGCCATCAACATCACGAATTCACCCTATATTCCATTGCTTGCTACTCAGGCCCTATTACCTTACCCAACTCGGCTGAAGATAATCAACCTCTCATCACTCCCCTCACCATCCTAGACTCAAAGTGGCAAGGCTCAGGGAGCAAAAAACAATTACTCGTTTTGGTGCAATGGGCCGAACTTCTGCCGTAAGACACATCATGGGAACCATGGACGACATTGAAGGACACGTACAACCGTGAAGACAAGGTTTTTTTCGATGCATATGGGAATGTTATAGTTGAAGGCGCAGAACATCAAAATGTAGAGCAAGAACCAAGCATAGTCGAATACAAAAAGCAACAAAAGGCAAAGCCAAATCCAGAGGCAATTCAGGAAGCAGAATCAGAGCCAAACACAAGGACGAGTGAAGAAGAAACACGAAGGCCAAAAAGGGAAATTACTAAGCCACAGTACCTGAAGGATTTCGTGGAAAAATGAGCTGGCAGAGAGTGGTGCTCAGCAACGCAACAATCATCCTGAATTTCCCCTTATCGGCTAAGGTGGCACCATTATGTTAGGATTCCTTTTTTGTATTTTTTCCTTTCCTCCAAGGCATCATGCCAAAAGAACCATTGGAGCTTGTTAGTGGCAAAACTCTATATAAAGAAGAACATTGTATCTAATGGAGCAAGCAATAACACAAATTTCCTTTTTCTTACCATGTTTCTGGAGACACCTAGGTCTCAAAAGTTAGGAATTTTACTTTTGCCCTTAACAATGTGTCATTCTCTTGTGTTGGTTCAGGTGAGTGCTCCTTACACGTTGCTTTTTTCTCTGGTGCTTTTCATTTCTTTAGGGTTTGACTCCCAATTGTTCTTTGGGGAAAATGGTTTCAAATCAACTATGAATCATTTATTGAAAACATAGAAGTTGGCTCTGGCATCTGGTTTAGGTTTATACTCAAAATCAATATTTGTACAAGGGAGACTTTTGTTTGGTGCCTATGTGGTCCCCTGAATATTTGGCTTCTTTTTTCTTGGTGGGAACCATGACTATTTGGCTAATTGTGCATAATAGAGGAATAGTGTGTGGAATATATTTTTTTTGCCTCTGTGGTAGTGTGCCGGGGACTTTAGGAGTTTAGATATGATATGTATTCACTTGCTATAAACTATATTTAAGTTTAAAATTAATCTGATCATGGATGATTTCTAGTTCATATATATTGGTTGTGCTTTTGGATAGGGTTATTTCTTAGTTACAAGTTTTGTTCGAGTGTGTTCCATTCACTAAACTAGCATCCATTCACAAACCTATGCATGTAATCAAATAAAAATAGCAGTAATCGGAGAAGAGTAAAATGCTACAAAGATGGGCAATATTTGGGACAACAAGTTAGCAATCTGCTATTTCTCTATTAATTCGAGACTACAATAAATTAGTGTGTTGATAATGCAGTATATGAAATAATGCAAAGATGAAATTTCATTTTCTAATAGTTCTTCACTTTTAAACATGTCTAACATTAGAATGCTTCCTAATAAAAAAATCTGGCGCTAACAATGTTGATAAAGAAACATATAGAAAGTATAAAAATCACCTTACTTAGCTGATGTAGTTCTTGTCAGTTTCATTACATGGATGAGTTTATGCTAGTTTCTTATTCCTAGTATGTAGAAAGTTTTAGTACGTATATATATTAAGTGTGATACCTGTACATGGAATTGGACCAATTATGAGTACAAGTAAACTATTAATATCTATTAGATTAGACATTTATATCAAATTCCCATATATTTTTTATTTTTAATCAATCAAATTCCCATATATCTTTTTAGGTCTACTTGCTTGCTGACAAATTATTTGTCATTTATTTCCATTCTTCTTTTACTATTAACTAGTAACTCTAGTTTCTTTTATCACATTTAGTCAAGACTCGAGACCTTTGTTCTTTTACATGTTAAAAATGAGTTTTAATTTTTTTCAACGATTCTAAATTATAGGTGTCCATGTATAATATTTCATAACACAACTTTTGGTTTTAACTCATAAGAATTACTTGTCTAATTCTAGCTTTCTAAGTATAAGCACTCCTCAAATTCACTTGTCTAACTCTAAGCATAAGCAATAGTCAGTTTTCTTCAATGGGTTTAATCTAAAGTATGTTTCTAACTTCATGCTTTGTAAAATATTTCAGAACTTGCTACTAAGTTGCTATTACAGTGTTGTTGTTTAGTTCCTCTCTACAAACACAATAGGCAGGCTTCCCTCTAATCTAACTATGTTGTGAGATCATCAATTTTGTTAGTCTATTGTGATGTATACATTGACTTGAGTATATTTCATTTATGTAGATGATGCCTTGAAGACTCTTTCATTGTGCACACTTTACTTTTGAATGTTTCATGCCCATTGGATCTCATAGTTCTTTGCTAATGACAATACTAGAAACATGTTTTTATGTTGTTTTTTTTACTTCTCTAGTGTTCATGTTGTTACTGTAACATCCTGAAATTTCGCTAACTGAAAATTGATGTTTAATATATTTCTTGTGTTATTTGATTATTTGATTGATTTGAATGAGTTGGGGTGTTGTGTGAATTAGTTATGTGTGATTGCTTCATGTGGATGTTAGGTTATGTGGAGTTTGATTGACCTATGTTGAAATTGTGAAATTTCAAGTTTTATCCAAACCTGTTCCAGTAAAATTGTGATCCCGAACTCTTTAACTGTTGGATCATCTTCAAATGTGGATTGTAGGTTCATAACCCACACCTTCACGTCTTGACCATTGGGATTTGTAAAATAACACTTTTCAACATCTTGCTTATCGAGACAAGTGCGCTAAGCGCAATTCTAACTTAAGGAGAAATTGCGCTCAACGCAAAATGTCACACTCATAAGCAAAAGTTGAATTTCGCTTAGCGAGATGAGCTTGATAATTGAAATCTGCAAATTATAAATATGTTCTTTAGTGTGAAAAACATGATTTTTCGCTCTTCTTTTCTCCAAATGGCCACCCAAACCCTAACACCTTCTTCTCCACCATCCACGACCACCAGTGGCCACCATAAGCCGTCATTTCTTGCTGTCAGACCACCGCACAAAAAGGAATATTTTAATCGGAGCAGAATCTTCAAAATTCATCTCAAGGATTCGGTAGAGAACAGAGTTCCCAACCCTTTCTTTCATGGTTTCTTTGAGGTGACCTTGACTTCTATGCCTTTCTCCTAGTTAGTTTGAGCCTTTCTTAGTATCTCTTATAATTTGGGCATCGTAATAGGATGTTTTTACATTTCCTTTGAAAATGAGACATTATAAAAGTTATCATTTATAAAATTGATGTCATTTTAGTGACCTTCATTGAACCCCGGTCACATTGGTGTGATCAAAATTTCAAAATAATGTCTCTTTGAAGTAGACCCCAAAACACCTCTTAGTCCCTTTTAATTTGACAAGGGTATTCGAACTTGAATGTTGATATTAATCTTGTTTTTGAAATCTATACTAAATTGTCTTCAATTTTGTATATAGAACTCTGCATTTGGAATGACGGACGTGAACGTGAGAGACCTCCAAGCGACGTAGAGAGGAGTTGACAGAGAGATATCCATAGGTGAGGGGAGTTTATTTTGGTTTACCTATTTGACACAATAGTTGGGGTTAGGGAACCCAACTATAGTGATCTATGTTTGTCCCTGTTGCATTCTGGTTTTCTCGAAAAATTATGTTTTTTACTAATAGGATGTGATACATTTGTTATTGATGAATGAAATTGTGAATGATGTTGTTGTTGAAATGGTTGAAATTTTTTAGAAAAGTCTTAACTACAAAAAAGACTCTGCCCAAAATTTTATAATTATTCTTCAATTTACTTCTTTATTAAATTTTAAATAAGCATAAGAGTTTGTTTTGCAAACCATAGTTCTCCTCTTTAATTTAGAATTTTCCCTAAAATACCAGTCTCGTGATAATATGAATTGTTGTTGTATGATACTTGTGTTGTTTGAAGACCCAGGGAGTGTAAATCCCAGGCATGAAATCTATATGTATATATGTGGAATGTGATTATCGATGACGTTAATGACATAGAGATGGGATGGCATTGATGTTTATGATAATGTTGATATGAGATGATGTTGATGTTTACGATAATGTGATATGAGAAAATGTTGATGTTTAAGATAATGTTGATATGAGATGAGATGATGTTGATGTTGATAATACCGTTGAGATGAGATGATGTTGATGATGTCATTGTAAAGATGTATGTTGTGTATGTACATGAGGGGTGTAGTGATTAAGTTGGATGTCCCTAATGGAAGAAATAGAGTGGTTAAAAAGTTTTAAGCATCTCTGATAGGGGATGACTTAGAATTGTTAATTATCCACAGTCAATGCATTGATGGTGCCCATGTTTCATAATTCATACTGTACGGGAATAGTATAAACTTTGTCAGTAAGTACTTGTAGTTTTTCACAAGGAAAAATACTTGTACTTAGGGCATATTACTCGGTTTGGAACTCCCTTGTAACTTAGGTTGATCACCATGGGGGGGAGTTGCATGTGCACGACAGGGTGACCTCGACACTTGTTGCCTAGTTTTTCTAAGTGTGAGTGTCGTTTGGACACGCTTAGGCTATTTCCTGGTGAACATTACCATATTGCATTTGAGGGTTGAGGTCAGGTGCATGCATCATACTGAGCATGATTGATTGGAATTATGGAAAAGTTGATAACTAGTTGTTAAGTGTATGTTAGACTGATGGATATTTGTATATAATTATGGTATTTGTTATTGTTTTCTTGCTAATCATGGTCATTTTATGTTTGTTGATTTCTTTTATAATAAACTTACCCTTGCAATTTTGTACTGAGTGGTTGGTATCTATGATGATCTCGAACCTCCATTCGTGGGAGCAAATGAATAGTAGTAGATGACGTAGAGGAAGATTCTTTTTGTGGGAGCCACCAAGCCAACGTGATGACGTTGAAATTATTTTGGAAGAAAGTTGTGTTTTGTTATCAACTTCTTTGTAGTGGTTCCATAATTCTTTTTTATTTGGGCATGTAAATCTTGGATTTAGATACATGTAAAAACTAAATTATTTTTTATCATGTGAATGGTATATAATGGTGTGTTTATTTAAGTGTTTGTGTGTTGTTTGGTGAATGTATATTACAAAAAATTTACTCTCATTTTCACAATCAAATTTATGGAGATTTCTTTTAAGAATTAAAATTACGCGTTTTAGAGTTAATAATATCGTAGCGACGAGGCTGATCGTTACGGTTATTGGGTTGAGTATACAAGTTGTCTTTTGAATATCATTCTTTTGGAGAATTTCTTATACTTGTGATTATTATAGAGCTTGTGCATCAATCTTCTTTGCTCTTGGTTTCTTTGTTTTGATGAGGACTATTATAATATTGACAAGATAGAATACCACATTTTTCAAGTAACAAAGTAACGAGTAAAGTATCATTTTCACATAGACTTGTGCAATAATTAGATAAATACAATAATTTAAGTAGACTATGATGATTAAAGTGTTGAATATAAAGATAAGTGTGGAAGTTAAAAGGCTTTTAAGGTTAGAAAACTAATTGAAGAATTATTTTGGACGCGTGCTAGACACAGAGAATTGTGTTCATATGATTGTATGTAATTGTTAGGGTTTAACTTCATTATATTATAACATGAGTTATCAATTATTCTTATTCAATAAAGTTCATGTTATCACCAACCTTAACCTCAATTCCTTAAGAAAGAGAAACTAAATCCTTTGATTTTATTACCAAATTCTTAATTAACGTATGTAACTTAAAGATTCACATTAAAAAAAAAAAGAATTTTGACTATCATCAATCTTTACTTTATCTCTAGATATAAGATTATTGATAGTCTTTAGTTCACAATTCAATTGAATTTTTCAAAATAATTAAATAAATAGAATCATGTAATTTAGGAGATCAAATTAAAAGACATGTAATGGAGATAGAAGAAGAACAATAACTATATTTTATTGAATTTAGTGGTGTAATTACATTAAACTCAAACAAAGATGAATTTAGTTACTCAACCATGCGGGAAGAAAGAGAAAAAATAAATAAAAGATGAATTTAGTTACTCAACCATGCGGGAAGAAAGAGAAAAAATAAATAAAATCTACATATGGCATGAAAAAGAAAGCCAACTATAATCTTATTTCAATCTCAATGCTATTAGAATTTCATTTTTAAAGTTATTATAAAAACTAGGTAGTAGCTTGTTCGTGCATTTACACGAATTTTAGAAATAGCGAAAGAAAAGAGAGAGTAAAGGAGATAATAAAGTTTTAAAAAATAATGATAACCGTATAATAACTCTTCAATCGACATGTGATGATGACTGAACAATTTTTATATGAGAATAGATTTTTTTTACAAGAATATGAGAATAAAAGTTCAACCATGAACAAGTCCGATATTGAATTCAATATTTAGTACATATTGTCATAATTCATTGCTCCAACTCGCCATTAGATATTGATGTTACCTTATTTCAGACGGTAAAAGTGTAGTCCTCAAAAAGTCAATAAAAAAGCAATATAAATTTCCTTGCATATATTTAAATAATGTTTGTTTTTTTACTTGATATTTTAAGAAGAAAAAAAAAGTTTTAACTCGGTACATTAAAATATATTTTTGTGAACAAACTTTTTTCTATATTAAAAGATCGAATAAAAACTTTCTGCTGAAAAGTCATTTCCTTTGCTTCTAGGAACTTACAAAACAAATGTTTAAAAAGAATTAAATCGTTTTGTTATTCAAGTCAAGATTATTAATTTTTTTAGCAAGAAATTTTTAGATACATTATTTTTAATACATTTTTTTTTATCACGTCTTCTATTATCGGGTGAAATTTATTAAGAAATTACAAAAATTTCTGAATACCAAATTTTATTTAATAAACTTTAATTCTAATTTTATAATTTTTAATAAAATTTTTGATCCATAATACAATTAAAGTTAAAATATGTGTTTGAGAAAATGTAATAAAATTTCTATTATTTTAATTTAACCAAATATCTACTGTTTGAGTTCTGAACATTAAATACATATCAAGATTTTATCTCTATGATAATTTTATCTAACACGACTATGATTCTATCTGGCAAAAATGTAATAGAATTTGTGCTGCACTCCTCAATTTTCCTTTATAAAAACAAAATCAAGAGGATGTAATTCAGATACTTAAACAAAACTCTATCATCCCTTGTAATAATTCAGTTTCCTGTTATTCTCCTTCCCCAAAACATGGCCCCCAAAACCCTCATGGATTTCATTTCTGAGTCTCAGCACATCATGAAAGCACCTTCGTCACTTCTACACCCTCACCCTCCTCTTCTTCTTCCCCATCTCATCCTCTCTCCCACCCTCTTCCACCTTTTCAACCTTCACCAGCGAATCACCGCCAACACCAACCCTAGCTCTCTCATAGTATTTCTTCTCCTATATTCCCTCTTCGTTTCTCTCTTCTCCACCTGTGGAGTCATCGATCATCATCACCTACAGCGTCTTCCACTTCTTCAGTGGCCATCTACCCATCAACCTCCAATCCGCCATCCGGTTCATCCCGGTTTCCTTCTTGCCCCTCCTCGTCTCCCAAGCCGTCGTCTTTTGCATCTCTCTTTTATATGCGCTTCTCTTGGTTCTTCTCACTCATGATGTGGCTGAGCTTGTCCACGGAACTGGGTTATTCTTTGTTGCGTTTCCTTTGCTGATTGTGCTGATATATCTGCAAGTTAACTGGAACTTGGTAGCTGCGATCGTGGTCGTGGAATGAAGGGTGGCTCTGTCTTCTTTCTTCTTCTATGGATTCTGCACGGTGTTCTCTGTGTTGGGTTGCTTATCTGTGATGAGGGATTCTGATGGAAGTACTGAAAATTGGTTTTCTGTGGAGTGGAATTGGGTATACATTGTGCTGGTTTCTTTTTTGCTTGCGATGATCATGCTTTCTAACATTGGGGTCGATATACGGTCTTGTGCATATATTGCAAGGCCAATCATGGTGAGATTGCAGAGGAGTTTGGGAGGGAATATGTTAGCTTGCCCTTCCATGATGGAAATGTCACTTATTCTGTTTAAGTTATTGCGGGGTA
Organism: Glycine max; assembly: GCF_000004515.6. NCBI lineage: Eukaryota > Viridiplantae > Streptophyta > Magnoliopsida > Fabales > Fabaceae > Glycine > Glycine max. Next base: position 40,880,737 of record NC_038243.2, on the reverse strand, counting down.
AATGTGAAAATTTCATGTTGTAACATCTGTTTGTAATGGATGCTAATGAGAATGAATTTTTGTTGATGTCTTTTTTTTTTTTTTTGACGTGGTTTTGTTTTGTTGATGTCAATTGTTGATTAAGTAATATGTTGGACGCATATAGATCAAAATAGTAACTTATGGTTTCTAAGGAGGCATGCCACTAAGGTTTAGCATATTGGGAACCCGTTCTAAAACAATTACTCTTGAAAAATATATAAATATTTTTGGTAACTCATAATTTTATATACTATCTATATAAAACCTTTTTCATGATCAATTAATTGGTAATCATCCTAGCTTGGTATATAATAAAGCTTGACTAAAAAGTGCATGTTCTTATCTTTATTACGATTTAAATAACTTTTTAGTACTAGGTTGTTTTAATTTTAGCACTTAAACTTTAATTTTTTCAATTTTAACCCTTCAAATATTTTTATGTATGATTTTATTATTTGTCATTAGTGAATTGTGGTCATGTGCATGACATCATCAAGTTCATGCTTGATTCAACAATTAAGTCATTCACAATAGATACCTTTTCACAAATAAAAGTTTGTCAGCTACCAAAGGTAAACAAAAATAAATGTTAGGTTCCAAAACCAAAGAATACTCCTATTTTACAAGTATCAAATAGTTACTTTTAGGTTTAAAATATTTTTTTGATGCCTAGCTATAAATTAAAATATGGGTGTTTTGGATTTGGTACCTACCCCTTTAGTTTTGTTTAATTTTGATACCTGACACATTTTTATTTTTACAAAATTACAATCAGGTAAAAATGACTTAGTTGTTGAGTCAATAATTTTTAAATGATTTAGATTTAATGATATGACACTCTTTTAATCACGTTATTAATTAACAAAAGTTTACTAATAACATATAGTAAAATCAAACATAAATATACCTGAGATGCTAAAGTCAAAAAAATTAAAATTAAAATATTAAAATTAAAACAACATATTTTACAAGTTCTAAAAACATTATTTTAGCCCTTAGTCAACCAAAATTAGATATTTTTATTTCTCACCTTATATTTTATTTTATTTTATTTTGTATACAACCATATAAAAACTGTGAAAAAGGTATACTAAAAATGATTCTAACCATTTTATTTTTCTTTCTATTATGATTGTCAAGTTTTATTAACTTCCTTTTTGTCATTAATATTATTTCATAAAATATATAGATTAATTAATAAATCTAACATTTTACACATATTAATAGCGTATAAAAGCTATACGGATGATTTTTTAGTCGTCATAAATCATGCTATCAAATGTTTAAGGGACACGTCATCACTTAACTAATACTAGTGATCTAAAATAAAAAATTTCAAATATCAAAGAGTTGATTCGAAGGAAAAATTTATTAGGCATCAAATGCAAAAGTCGGGTATATATCAAGAATAAAAACATATTTAAGCCTATAATTTATAAGATATTGATAATGAATTAAATCATTTATTTTAATTAAATTGATTATTTCATTGATTTAACTCTTTTTTTTGTAATTATTAAGGAAAATTGCTACTAAATTATTTTTTAAAATTTCCCATCATAAATAGTATTTTGACATGTTTTATTATATTTGATGATTTTTTAACTTAAATTAATTAATCATTTGAGTTAATTGATTATTCATTAGATTAGCTTTTAGCAACAATTATGTTCATAAATTCTTAACAGATTAATTTTGTTTGCTTATATATCTTTGCTTATGAATAGTGTATATACGTGTGTGGGTGCCTTAATAATTAAGTTTTTAATCAAACAATTAAATTATCCGAGTTAATCTCTTGCTATTTTGATTTTAACATTTTACATCAATTATTTGAAGAAATTATTAGTAGGTTAATTTGTTTTTATTTTTTTTCAAATAAAAAGTAATAAATAGTTATTAAATTAATATGTAAAGAATTTATGCAAATAATTACTGAAATAAATATAATAACCCAAATAATCAATTAACTAGAATGAATAAATTAATTTAAGTTAAAAAATAATTAAACGATTACATTAAAACACGTTAAATTTATATAAATATATATTTTTAATTACTTTTTGGGAGATTGCAAAAAGTTAATGTTTATTTTTTTTTTCATTTTTCATAATGTAAAGACAAATATTACATGAAAGAAGGTTGAATTATGGTTTTAGAAATTTTTAAAATCTTATGGCAATTAAACAAAGTTTTCATCTAAAAGAAAAACTTTATAAAATAGATAACAATTTTGAAAACATAATCAGACGATGAAGATGATTTTTTCAAGCAAAAGATATTTTTAAATATCTAAAAGTAAATTCAAATTATAGATTAGCTAAAACAAAAATAAAATAAATAAAGATCAAATACAAAGAGTTACATTAATTTGTCTTTAGCACTAAGACCATGTCTAGTTCTTGCAAATCATCAAGTTTCACTAATTTCACATGTTATAAGTGTTAAGTTACATTCAATTCTAGTTCTACAAATCAAATTCTATCCCTTGATCAAGGTGTTTGCTTTCTAACAACAAATAGAATCCTTCACTTAGTCTTTGTTGGATGAATGCATTCATTTGAACATTTATTATTTATAGCATGTTCTTTTTTCACGTAGAAGATTCACTCTTTGTTATTGACACATTGAAACTACTAATAATAAATTACTTCCTTATTATTATAATAAATTTGTACAATAAAATTTTTCTTAACACAAATCTTATAAGGATCTCATAGTTATAAGACTCAATTTTTAACGTTTGTATTTGTTTATATTTAACTAAAATAATTAAATGTCCTAATTAATTTATTTTAAGACACAAATATCTTTTGACTTAACACATAAATAATTAAATAATTATATAAAATCTAATAATTAATAATAATTACGGTCATTGCTCCCGCTAATCAAATAACCTTACTTAAATAATATCCCCCTCTCTCATGTAGTAAAAAAAACCATGGGTTAAGACAATGGTAACCGGCAGTTGTTTATTTATTTTTCTTTTAGAGGAGCGGTTGATTAAATTATTAGACATTATGAGAGTAGAAAAGATATTTAAAAATAAGTAGTGACGGCGACACATGGCATGGTTGTGGAGAGGAGGAGTGGAAACCAAGATCACTAGTAGTTTATTATTATTATTTTTTGATCCAATTGCTCCTTCACGATTCATTTGCAGTCCACACGCCTCTCCCTCTTCCATCATCTCACCCAATTCACATTACAGAGTAGCAGCGCAGTGATGGCGGCAGCAGCAACGAACCTAAACCTATGGGGAATCCTCTTAGAATCAAAGCGCATAATCAACGCCCACTCCCGACACTTCCTAGCTCTCTCCGTCATCTTCCTTCTCCCCCTCTCCTTTTCTCTCATAGTCTCCCCTTTCCTCTTCCCTCTCTTATCCCCTCACCACTCCTCTCACATCCACATCCTCCTCCGCCAAACCCAACCCCAACCCCTAACCCTAACCCTAACCGAAACCCCTCCTCCACTACTACCGTTCCCGTTCTCATTCCCTCTACTCTTCTTCCTCCTCTTTGTAGTGTTCTTCTCTTTGTTCGCCCTGGCCTCCATCACCCACAGCGTCTTCCACGGCTTCTTCGGCCGCCCCGTAAAGCTCCTCCCCGCGCTCCTCTCCATCCTCACCTCCTTCCTCCCCCTCCTCGCCACCTCCGTCCTCACCCACCTCCTCCTCCTCTCCCTCTCCCTCCCCACCATCTTCCTCTTTTCCACCGCCTCCTCGCCCCCGATCCTCCTCGCCATCTCCGCCGTCCTCGTCCTCTTCGCCGTAGTCTACCTCCGCGTGTCCTGGACCCTCGCCCCCGTCGTCGCAGTCGTCGAGTCCACTTGGGGCCTCCAATCTCTTTGCCGAAGCGCCGCCCTCACAAAAGGAATGAGACCCCTCGCCGCCTCCTGCTTCCTCTTCTTCGCCTCCATGCAGGCCCTCCTCCTCTGGACCGCCTCCGTCGACGGCTGGGCCTGGAAAGACTGGGCCTTCGTCGTCCAGATCGTCCTCACTTCTACTCTCCTCATGCTCCTCATGCTCTACAACGCCGCCGCCGACACCGTCCTCTACATGTACTGCAAGGCCGTCCACGGCGAGCTCGCGCTTGAGATCGCCGAGGAGTTTGCGTGGCAGTACGTTTGCTTGCCATTTGATGATGGCAAGGTGCCTCACGTTGTTTCCGTTGTCCGTGTGTAGTGTAGCGTGCTGGTTTGGGGAAACTTTTTTTGTAACATAGCGAGTGTAAGTGTAATCTATCCCAAGCTTTTAGTGGTGTAAACTAGTGGATTAATAATTAATTATTAGTACATTGGTAAATAGAAAGTGTGGAACTTGTGGATCCCAAATGTGTATATTGTTTGTGTTGTTCTGTTTTTCGGTTGAAGCTTGAAATTGATGGCGGTCTGGGTTCTGGTTTGGGCGAATTATTTTTTATTTAGATGGATGTTAGAATGATTGGATGGTTTTGTTTTCAGAATGATTGTATGGAGGTTGCAATTTTACCGAAAAATGAGGAGAATTAGCAAATGGTTCTTCCTGAGTTAACAAATTGTGATTTCTAGACGCGTAGTATTAAAATTAGGTGAGGTTATGATTATAACTTCTTTTTGTTTTTTTGAATTAAAGCTTATCAGAATGAGAATTGTCGCAGAAGGTTTAGAACTAGAAGTGTGCAAGTGTTGTTACCTTGGCCAAATTGTGCCCAAGGTATTGGTGTTGGAGACTTGGGAGTTAATATAGCCGAGAATAATAGTAACTGCATATAGGTGGGATACTTGAAAAAAAAATTGTCAACAAAAATAGTAAAATGAGTTTTCTCCTTTGATGTTGGGGATTTGTATTTGATATCACGGATATTATCAATTTCTTTTATGTTGAAACCTGCGGGGAAAGATAGGTACTATAAAATAGTGGAGTGGTTTGCTAAAAGAGTCTGAAAAAAAGTGGAAATCAAATAAGTATATTCCTTTATTGTAGTTATAGATCTTTATTGTTGTTATTGATTATAGATAATGGAATCAGTGGTGGCAGATCTTGAAGGTCTGGAGGCAAAGTGTTAAAACCAGAAGTTATGATTGGAATCAAATGCAATTATCTCTCAGACTTGTTTTTATCTTCCTCGTATATCATTTCAGTATTCACGTATCTCATAAATAAACCCCAAAATAAAGTTTCAGAATTAAAAATCAGTTTCTTTTATGTTGAAACTTAAAACTACTGGGGAAAGACAGGAACTGCTGTGGCTGTTTGTATGCGTTTTTAATTCTTTGAAAATTAGATTTTTATTTTTATTTTTATTTTAACTGATTAATCTGATTAGTTGGCTCCATTTCTTTTAATGAATGTTGTGGGAAGTTGAAACAAAATAGTGGAGTGGTTTGTGTCTGATAACAATTAAAGATTAAAAAAGACTGAAAAAGGCCAAATGGTGATATCCTCTTTATTATTCATATATTAGATTATAGGTAATGAAACCAGTGACAGATTTTTTTTTTGTTCTAAAACAGTGACCGATTCTGTTTGAAAGAGGCTCTTTTAAACTATGGTTGTTTCTTAAATTTACAAAAGATATACTCCCTCGACTTAATTTAAATAAACATGTTCTTAATTCTGAATATGCTTTTACTTGTGCAGCTTATTGGCAAGCTCAGGGTTAATTACAGAAATGGGTAATTTTTTCAAAAAAATTATCATAATGGATTTTTTTTTTCATAACACGATTTTACTTTTTCATTTCTTTAAAATATTTTTTATTTCTAAAATAATTTAAAAAAACATGTTGAAATTGTATTTTAACATATGATTTCAACTTTTAATAATAATAAAAAAACTGAAATCGTACGAGCATATATAATTTTAGCGTAATAGTTTTTTGGAAAACAATTGTGCTTTGAAGTAGGATTTCTTCATGGTAAACTCTACTTCAAAACATGATTTATTCATTTTTGTAATTTTTTTAAATATACCCATTATGATAATTTTTTTTTAAAAAAATTACACCATTGTTGTGCAAGAGCCGCAAACTCACTTTTGAAGAGTTTTTTTCCTATCTTTTACCGCATTTTTTGTTTTGCATAAATTGATTTCAAACTCTCCTATAACTTCTATGTAACTTTTGCTCTTTGCTTCTCTTATTGTTATAATACTATTTTAATGATATTTTCATGTTTTCAGTTACAATTACAATAGTAAAAATCATTTTTATTAACATATCCTAACATTACTTTTATTAAAATAACCAAAATCAATTTTATCTAAGTACTATCCAAAATCAACATTACATTTATTAGTTTCAGCCATTTTACTTTTGAGACATGCAGGCATACAGCAGAACTCATTGGAGAAGAATATGAATTGAAGATATGTTAAATTAGCCAATTGTTAGCCTCTTGGAGGTAGAGAGAATAATTCTCTTCCCAAATCAACCACTTCGATTTCTCCTGATAAAAATAACATGGTCTTTACCCATCTAAGACTTAAAAAGTTCGGGTGCTCGTCTGGGTCCGTACCCAAAGATTCAAACAACCTGCTTCTCCAAAAAATGGATGAAACTTGACAAACTCAACCAACTTGTGGCTCGGTAATTAGTATCATGTGGGAAAATTTCACCGTGTGGGAACTTAAACAACAACAATTATACTATTTGGACCCACTTAGTGTCAAAGGATCTCATAAACTAGGTCATTAAACATGTCCTTCATCCATTCAACTCCTTTGACAAGTTTGTTGGTTTTATCCATTTTTGGAGAAGCCTGTCGTTTGGATCTTCATGTACGACCTGAACACACTCCAAACTTGTCAAAGGGGTTAGATGCATAAAGGATGTGTTCAATGACTTCCAGATTATAAGATTCTTTGACATTGAGTGGGCCCAAACAGTATTTTCTGTTGTTTAAGTTCCCACATGATACACATGCTCAAGCCTTACTTCCAAATCCCAAAATTTGCGAGCATCATCTTAGATTGTTTAAGTACCTCTAGCTCATAAGTCAAAGAATGAATAATTCCCATGAAATAGTCAGAAAGATAGTTATCTAATTGACAACTTTCTACTATCTATGACCAACAATGGTTGAAGATTGAGGCTTTTTAAAAGCCCTCTCATCCTGATCAGCTCTGAAAAGATTAGTCCAATTTGTAGATCTCTGAACAATCCTAAAAGGAACAACCCGGTCACTATCTTCCCCACCAGAAGCCTCATATCCATCACTAGTTGAACCTGACAGTGAAATTTCCTTCAGAGTTGCAGCACCAGCACCTGAAGCACCTGCAACTGCAAGCTGTCTTGCTTTTTCAGCACCTGATGAAGACACCCTAAAAGGGTGAATATCAGGAGAGTCTAAACTGCTTTCAGGAGATGAAGGAACAATCCCAGCTGAGCTTGACATTGGTTGACTTGTTTGAAATGTGTTGTGTGCTTCAAATGGGAGAGGGGCCAACCTAGACATCCCACTCAAGCCTTTATCAGTATTACTGGCAGAAACTTTTGTCAAGGACTCCATAGACAAGTTGGCGGGATGATGAATCCGCTTACTAGCTCCTTTCTTATTGCTCTCAATTCTGGGAACCATTCTTCGGCCACTGCTACTAAAACTGCTTTCTGGTTCTAGCCTGATAGCCTCACCATGTCTTGTTACAGGCTGCAGAACTTTGGATTTTGTTCTTGCTTCTGCAGCAGCTTTAGAAATTTCTTCTGCATTTAAGCGTGCCAATGTCCAAGGACTAATTTTGACTGTTCCAGGATTCTTTTTCTTTAATGGATCTTCTCTCATTGTCTTCTTCCCCACTGAACTTACAGATGCTGTTTCTGGGGGCACCACATCAAACTGCAATCGATAACACCCCAATGCCCCAAAAAAGAGAAGGAAAAAATGAAACAGGTGGAGCTCAGCAAGTGAATGAAAGAAAGAACATAAAAATAAAATAATACTTACAATCTAGAAACAACTAAATGACATAGCAGAATAACTCACTTAAAAGGACTAAAGGAGTAAAGTCAAACGATCAAGCTTAATAGTTCATAAATTTAGTTTTCCAGTGGATGAAAGGTTGCCTCATGCTGTGCATGATATACACACTGCCAAAAACCATCCAACAAAGCTACAATAACTTCCGAAGTTAATATGCAACACTATTCTTGATATGTTTATTCAGTTAATGGAACATAACATTCAGTGCATAATAAGTTTGCTTTGCTCTACACAATAATCACAAACAAATCAATTACTTTCTGTTCTTTTGGTAACTTCTTCAAGCCATCGTTATCTTTCTGTTTTCTCAGCAGCATGCTTCAATAAAATGAAAGATGTGTATTCAGATGCAATTATGCAAGAAGTTCAAATCAACACCATACAAATGCAAGTTTTTGCAGGAGAGGCACAATGCATACATGTATTTTAAGCAGAAAAAGTTCCAAACATAGAAGACACAAACAAAGAACATTAATATATAAAGCAAGTTTAAATAGAAAAACAGTTACCTGATCTTGAAGCAACAGGCGAGGGGGTGTGCACCATGCACCTCGGTGTAAAGTAGTAAAGGAGCTTGCACTACTCAATCCAGTAAATGAGCTAACAGTTGACATTTGGGGACTTTGCTGACCTCCATTTCCTAGCTGCTCCTGCTCTTGCTCCCTCATTGCTATGATGTAATCGTATGTGCTGAGTCCCTGAGTCACTCAGCAATAACTATAATAATTAACACTTATGTTTGTACCTAGATAGTATTTAGCACTGAATGTGATTGTCATTAACTGAGAATTAAGACATAAACTTGCATTTTGCCCTAAAGAAGACGTTTTATTGCCTACTAGGAGCCAAAAGGTGTGAGATTTATCAATCTTGTCTATACAAGGTGTGTAGACTAAACCATCAACATGTTATCGGTGTAAATGTAAGGAATGTGATAGAATTTATGTAATTTTTAGTGTTTTTTTTTTTGTTAAAAAAGAGCCAAACAAACATTAGGCCAAACTGGAAAGAAAAAAAAATCCTTTCACATTTCCTCCCTAGAAATGTGTACAGCGGCTTCTCAACAGGTAACTAAACATAACCATAATGTAATGTAAAATGATGGTCTGTCAATTGTTAATCGGTTTAGTTTAGTCTACACAACTTGCATAAACATAGTCTAAACAAGAACTTCTCTTAAAGGGTACAGTACACAACCATCAAAATAAATCCAACTACCCATTCTGTATATTCCTTTATCTTTCTTCTTTTTCTCTACATAAGACTAAAATAATACTTGAATAGAAGCTGTCCCATATATGAATAACTATTTAAGATGTGCCTTAAAATGAAAAGAAGTGTTAAGCAGATAATCAACATACCACACAACAGTCAACCTTACCTTTTTAATGAGGAGAATATGAAAGAAGAAAAGCTGAACAACCGGTAAGGTAGCAATCATAGCCAGAATGGTGCAGATAGACTGAAAAATTTCACATGTGAATATAAGAATAGCTGCATACGGAAATAGTCTCAATGATTTTCATCAAACAAAAAGAACAAAAATAAGTTGATTTTTCAGAAGAATAAAAAAAATTGCCATTATTATGGAAATACAGTAATCACATTCACATGATATGCACACGTGAATAAGGGGCAGCAGAACCAGAATACTCACCACCACAAGAACAAAGGGAACCAAAGAGAAACTGGTTCCCAACTTGGAGGAGATATCCACAGAAAATTCCTTCCTCTTGACAAAACAGCAGATAAGCACAAGTATCCCAGTCAACCATTGAAGAATAAACTGCAATCTCAAAGGTGCAAAAATCGTGTATAGTCATTAGTTAGTCATAATGAAAATAACCAGGAAATAAAAAATAAAAAATCATGCTTGTGATGCTCTATAGGATATGGCACGTCACAACAATTACTGAGACAGGTTTGGGATGGTTCAAAGAGGGAAAAAGAGTTGTTACTTTATAGGGATACAAGTAGTATCAGCAAATATGAGCAAGGCATGGGTGGACAAATATAGCTTACCAAGAGCATAGCTGCAACCATGAGGGTGAAAAATTGTCGATAATTCTTTTTGCCTATACAGTTGTTAAGCCACTGCAAAACCCAGGAAGCAACAGTCCTTCAGAACATAGGCCAAGTGATATAAGCAAAGGAATAAGAAGATATGCACTCATACTCGGCAATGATGATCAAAGTGGTCTACACACTTGTTGCAGACTCTACAGTGCTTGCTGTACTTGAAAACCTACAACATTAACAATATTATTATTCAGATATAAACTTCATTTTCCATCTAAGCATTGCAGAGTAAACATGAGTTTGTAACAGAAAGTAATTGTGAAGTTCTGCGCGCACTAATGTCGAGGCAAAATTATGTTTTCACCTACAACACAAACAGTAATTTGAAAGGGACAATACATTTCTAGTGCAAAATTTTCTACACACCTCAACTTCACACAAACTGCAATAGAACATGCCATCTTCACTTGTTTGTTTATCAGAAGATTTCTCAGTTGGACTAGAGCAGCTGCAGATATATGCACAAGGAGAAGAAACCAAGAGGATACAGGATGAACAAGACGATGATGTACTCTTCTCTACTGAATTCGAAGCATCTTTTGAAGTTCGTATTTTTCCCAATGCCTCTTTATCCACAGAATTAGATCCAACCATTGAAGCATTTGCTTCATGCATTGATGAAGTTGATTCTTCACCTAGTTTAGAATTCTTTAGTTCAGCAAGCTTTTTACTGTCTGGGATTTTAAGATACTTTTTGGACTTAAAAACCCCTGGATCTGCTGGATCTGCTGCTGCACACCATATGTACAGTCCAAAGACACTAATAATCTGGAAAAATGGGAAATATCACTAAACAATGATGATGTCTTTCACGGGAAAATAACAGTCCTAGCCCTAGGGGAGTCATAGTAGAAAGGGTAACCAAAATAGATAACAGAAGGGGGAAAAATATCAAATGATATAAAGTGCATATCAGTATATCACTACATTGAAAACAAATCCCAAATGCAAAAGAAAGCACCTGAACAAAAATCTACAGTACTTTCCAAGCAAACATCTGTAAAGGTTAGTGCTAACTTTCAAAAGATGAAGTATTAAAAATATTGATAATTTCAACTTCCGCAGTCTGCTTGGATAGAATAAGAGACACTTCTGTCACCCCAACTTTCAGTATCATATAGCTCAAACGTAGCATTTCGTAGTAATATTAAAATAATTCTACATTTTACTTATTCCCTTGTTCATATAATTTTGACACTGAATAGTTCAATTTAAAGTATTGACCAATGCATGGAGTTTTTCTCTTGTTCCACTAAGGTGTCTTCACAAATCCCACCATTGAATTATGTGATATGACTTGATGGTCACGCATATCAAATTTTAGATCAATTGAACACAGGCATGCAATCTTATAATTAACATTACTTATATTTTGAAAACATACTATACGATAAAATAAAATTGATTGATGAAATATCCAATAAATTTTAAATTGGCTTGAATTTCATATTCCTACTATCATATAAATTGTGCCCGAGTTGCAAACAAATAGATCCACCAATATAGTTCTAAGAAAAGAGGAAATTTCAAATAAGTGGTAATTAATGATCAAAAGAATTTAAACAAAAAAATAAATAAATCTTTGAAATTGTAGTTCAACATGTCTCGTGATATCTATTTGTTAGAGGTATGTTCTTAAAATGGATGTAAGAATTGGAGGAGGGAAAGGGACTTAAGAGATCAAAACAAACAACCAAATTCCCTTATCAGGTACATTATATAATGAGAATTGAGAAGGAATCATGAACTGGAAACAAAATTCAGATTCACAAAAGAAATCAAACGCATGAATCTGAAAGCAAAGGAAAAAAAACATATCACAGATCTCACTCCTTCCACAAACCAACTTAGAAAGCAGCAAATGAGTCTATACATATACATATATAAAAATAAAAAACAGAGAAATTTGAAGATGGGTTACCAGCTGTGAGTAAAGGCCAGTGACAATGTACTGATACATCTTCTTTCCAACAAAAGGAGCGAAGAACACATAGAAGGCAAACCCCAGAGCCAGAAACACAGCAACAGCTACCACCTTCACAAAGATTTTCCAAAATGAATAAACAAAACAACAACAAAATAAAAAATAAAAACTTGTGCAGAAAAAAGAATCAAAATTTGCAACTACCTGAAGAGGATGGTAAGGTAACTGCCATCCATGTTTCCTCATACTTTTTGACTTTGAATTTGAATTCAGTACGTTTTTAAGTAGTACACAGTACCAAAAAAGCACAAGAGAGAATACAACAGAGAACTAGACAGAACAACCAGGGACGGTTACTTTTGTTTAGTCCCCGACATTTTCACCTCTTTATTTTATTTTTAAAAGGAATGCAAAATCAGAGATTTTAAGTCAAATAACACAGAAAAGGAGGGAGGTGGCCATGACATGTTGGTTGAAGCAGGTAGAAAGAGATGTAAGAGAGAAAGAGAGAGAGAGAATGGGATTAGGATAGTGGTGGTGGGTGTGAACTGTGAAGGAATGCTTTTGTCTTTGTATGGTTTCAAAGAATGTTAAAGTGAAGAAGGAAGTAGTAAAGGTATGGTCTTTTTTGGAATTTTTTGGTGTGTGGCTTCTTTGTTTGTTGGTTGGTTGCAGAAAAAGCTTTTTTTACTTCATCAGAGATCTGTGACCATGGGTTTCTCATCCATGCCCCCATAATTACCTTACCACACACACAAATGCCCTTTTTACTTTCTTTTTTTTTTTTTTGAGTTTTTGGGTTCTCTCACTCTCTCTCTCTATCTTCTGCTACCTGCCACTCGTGAGCGGCGTTACCTTTTTGCAATGGCAAATCATGTGTCACACACAGCACACTGCAACTAACTCTTGTTTGCTTCTGCTTTTGTAACAAACTTTGTCTTAAAGCTACTTTCTCTCTCATAATTTAGTCTTTGATAATAATCTTGTGTGGGTAAAATAATGAATAGTGATAGTACTAAATTACTAATAATGATCTCACTGTATTAGTAATATTTCCTTGCGATTTGCATGTATGCGGAATAGATAACCAAATTCAGCGGGAAATTAGCAACCCGCTCAAATTTAATGTTCACATTTTAAAATAACATGTCGTATTGGTCTATTAATTATGAAGATAGACGAATTTATTGCAAACAACCAACCGGATATGTAGCATTATTTTGAAAACTAATGTTTTTTAATTACACCTTTTATTTATTTCAAATATAGAGATGTTTTTTTTAAAGGCAAAGAATATACAGATTAATCTCTCCAAGTACAAATATTTGTTAAAGAAATTAATTTTTCTCAACGGATGTTTTTCTGTAAGGTCCGAGGATTAAAATTCTAGTCACATACTATAATAATATGATTATCTTCCAGTTACATTACATTATACTAGTTTTATTTATATCTTTTATTTTTAACCAAATCGTTTGATTTTTATCTTAAGAACATTTCATCATGATTTTAAGGTGTCGTTGGCAATACAGCTTCAATATTGCGTTGCAACTGTAATTACAACTACGGTAATTGCAAAATAGTCCCTGAAAGTGCAATCTATTAGTCACGTTAGTCCCTGCCGTGAATGAAGTAGTTAACGTCGTCAGTTATCGCTGATGTGACTCGTTAAGTGCCACACAGACATGATTATATGGATTTTTTATTGGGTAAATAGTCATTTTGGTCCCTGAAAGTGTAACTCGCTGTCAATTTGGTCCCTCAATCGAGATAAATTGTAAAATAGTTCCTGAAAGTGCAATCTGTTAGTCACGTTAGTCCCTGCCGTGAATGGAGTAGTTAACGCCGTCAGTTATCGCTGATGTGGCTCGTTAAGTGCCACACAGACATGATTATGTAGATTTTTTATTTCTAATTTCGTTTATTTTAATGAAATGAGGGACCAAAACGAAAGTAAAAAACCCTCATATATCCTCCTCCTCTTCTTCTTCTTTAACATAACCCTTAAATAGAACCTATGCCCTCTTCTCCTCCTCCTCCATATTTGCACTTCTAATCATCTCAATAGACCTCAAAAATCGCACCATTTCGTTCTCTCTTACTATCAACAATGTCGCAGAGGAGCAATGCATCATCATCTCGAACAAGAGTTTCATCACAAGTTGTTCTTTTTTGTGGTTGTGGTAGAAGGGCTGTTAGGCGTGTTGCTGGAACAAATATTAACAGAGGAAGGGCGTTTTTCACTTGTTCAATTAATAAGGTATGTATATTTCACATTTATTGATTTAGGGTTTTGATTTCACATTGGGGGTTTTGATTTAGGGTTTCTATTTGGGGCTTTTCAGGATGAAGT